>NC_091757.1:50117179-50217179 GCF_043380555.1 Nothobranchius furzeri | reverse complement strand
CTGAAGCAAACATCTTTACTGTGAACTAAATTTACTGCGTATCTTCATTCCTATTGCCGTCGTTTTTCATTTGATTTTTCCTACTGGGAAGTTAGAATTTCCGAGGAGAAAGCGAACGCACCATTAGCTGATCACAACGGTGGCAATGGAAGCTAACATATCAAGCTAACGTTATCTTAAACAGTTTATTTAACTGCTGGAGCAGATTAAAATGATGATGCCTCACACTTAGATCGTTGTCGCTGGTTTCGTCTTCACCCAATCACCCGTCGTATTTAGTAAAGTGAAGCCAAACTTTAGAGCTTTACTTTATTTTCCATTTACCAACTCAAAATAAGCACTGACAAATAGATATGCTCATCATTTATTGAATATTTGTTTTCTTCCATTTGCAGGATGAGCTGGGATGTAAAATGTCTCTGACAGGTCCTGCAAACGTCCCCGTGGTCTACAGAGTATTTCTCCTTCGCCGTTTTGGTTCCTCGTCCACCCAAACTTCTGCCTCTCCATCTCCTTCTGACAGAAATCTCTCGAATTCGTTCAGACTCCAGTTCTCAGGTGACCATGGTGAGGGGTAACGTCTGAGAAGCACTGAATCTGTGTTTGAGGTGTAATCGCTGTCATGGTGAATCATTTCTGTGGCTCTTTGTTTGTAGGGTGATCGATACAGGATGGGACCATCACATGTTTCAGGACTAACTGTGTCCAGGTAATGTGGCATAAGATAATCATAATCACACGACTCCAGCTGAGACCCCGGACCTGATGAAGCGTAAAGTCGGCGACGCCGTTCTGCCATCAGCCATCCCAGATCCTGAAGTTCTTCTTGCACAGATTTCGCTTGCATTCCCAGCCGAAACTGCAAAAGATTCACTTCCATCAGCTTTTCCTGCTCTTGTTTCATCAAAAGATCAACTTCCATCAGCTTTTCCCGCTCTTGTTTCTTCAAAAAATCAACTTCCGTCAGCTTTTCCTGCACTTGTTTCATCAGGAGCTCGACCCTGTTCCCTGTCCTCTGTATGACCGCCAGTCTCTCTCTAATTAAAACACCCAAAAGAAAAAAAAAATGTTTTTGCATCATTTAGATACAATTCAGAACATTCAAATCAAAATATGACGTGCTGACAAAAATGTCTAAAATTAAATAAAGCTTTTGTTGTAAAATATAAACAAATGTTTTCTAGAAAGAAACGTACCTGAAAACAGCGTAATCTGCTTGATCGAAGTGTGACATCTTGATTTGTTCGTATTTCTGTGTGAAAAATCAGATTGTTTTAGTGCATTCATGAGTCAAAAACACCTCAAATTTAACATTTTCTTGTAAAAACAGCAGCTTTGATTAGTAATAACTGTTTCCAGCCTGATTAAATCTCACAGCTTCTCTGTTAAGTTAAAACAAATAATTACACTTCATTTATTTTCCAGAACTTACCAAGTTCAGCAAGAGATTAAAACTCCTGGTGTGTCTTGTTTGCAGCTTAGCTGGTTGTGTTTGTCAGTTTTGTTTCAACCACAGAAAACCTTCAGAAAAACTTGTTTAGAACACTGTTGCCGGGCAACGATCCAGTGGATTGCATTAAGGATTCATAACAGCAACAGAACAATGGCTAACTGACACCAGAACAACAGAAATACCTTCTTTTTAAAAGTTTTCAGTAAAGCCTGTGAGATTATAAGTAGAATTTAACAGTAAATCATTACACATTCATGTTTTTGAAGGTAAACACACATTTGGGACTTCCTGTGGCTGCTGAAAAAGCATTTACCTAAGAGATGACCACTAACAGGCCAAAAACAGAACTGCAGTTCCACCAGAACCAAGCTTCCTGTTAGCAAAGTTTTATGTATTTTTATCTCTACATGCAGCTAGAGGAGGTGCTATCAGCACACTACAGAAGGCAGCGCTGTGTTTGTCAGTCTACCACACACACACACACACGCACACGCGCACACGCACACGCACACACACACACACACACACACGTGCTCTTTTTCTTACCGTAATAAACAAAAAAATGTACAGGATAAAGCAGGAACATCTGTGTGTGTGTGTGTGTGTGTGCGTGTGTGTGTGTGTGTGTGTGTGTGTGTGTGTGTGTGTGTGTGTGTGTGTGGCTATTTTAAGCACATGTAAAAAAACAACAACATAAAAGCTTTGTTGTCATTTCTGAATGATTGTCTGTCAATAAAGAAATATTGAAAACAAGGGAGTAGCAAAAAAAAACTTTTTCTGTAGTAAAAAAATTGGAAGATCAGAATTGAAACAAAATTTGCACATAACACCTCAATTACAAATGTAGAAAATTACATTTTTGAAACCTGGAATAGTAAAATAAACATTTTTTTTAGTTTAAGTTGGATTTTTACGGCTGAAATTTAAGTGCCAAAAAAAAAAAGGAAGAAAGAAATCCAAATGACTACAATCATTTCATTTGCATAAAACCGATTTGAGCTGTGCAGTGGTTAGAGCTGTTGCCTTGCAGCAAGAAGGTCCTGGGTTCGCTTCCCAGCCTGGGATCTTTCTGCATGGAGTTTGCATGTTCTCCTTGTGCATGCGGGGGTTCTCTCCGGGTACTCCGGCTTCCTCCCACAGTCCAAAAACATGACTGTTAGGTTGGTTGGTCTGTCTAAATTGTCCTTAGGTGTGTGTGTGTGTGTGTGTGTGTGTGTGTGAGTGCGTGTGTGCATGATTGTTTTTCCTGTCTGTCTCTGTGTTGCCCTGCGATGGACTGGCTCTCTGTCCAGGGTGTACCCCGCCTGATTGCCCGTTGACCGCTGGAGATGGGCACCAGCGACCCTACGTGGACAAGCGGGTTCAGACGATGGATGGAAAATATATTTTTTCTTAATTACATCACTGATTTCTTTCTTCTTTTTTTTTGCTGTGCTGAGATAAATTAAGCTAAATAAAATTCTGATTTGCATTAAATTTAAATTTTCATGCCAAATACAGATTAAGAATAAAGTTCAGAAGTCCTGACGGTGTTATGTATTTCACAGATAAGGACATGAAGTTGCACACAGATGCTTAAAAGAGAAACAAATAACAATACATATCTAATAATTAAATACATATATATTAAAAAAAACAAGAAATTATCCTTAAATTATGTTTCCACCCACCCTTCCTCTCAGACTGATAACTCTAATTCTGGCTGACATCCATTTCTCCACTTTTCAGAGACAGTTTATTTGAGACTTTTTTTATCACCACATTAAATTATGTTATGTTAAATATGTTCACAGCCAGTGACCTGCATTTTACACCATCCTGTCACTTATTACCTTATTATCTTTTGCCATGAACTTCAAATTCAATTTTAAAATTCAATGTTGTTGTAACATGTATTTTTCCAATAAATAATATTAATAAAATAAATGTCATGAATATCATTTTTTTCCACTAATATCATTAAAAATTTGGGTTCTGAAGAAGTGCTATAATGATCTCAGCTCTGCATGAAGGTGTTTGTGTTTCTTTGCTTAGCTTCCAGGAGAATTTTCAGGCAAATATGAATAAAAAGTAAAAAAATTTGAAGTCAGTACTACAAAAACTTTATGTTCTTTCAGCTGATTTAAACACAACCCCCTGCTCTTTATTATTTAGCTTTAATAACCTTGTAAAGTGTCCAAAAGACAAATGTTAAATGACATTTGACAACAACCTGCTGGCAAATAGGTCTTAAAACAGTCATACATTTGATCCGAACGTTCCTAAAAGTTATCATAGATGAAGCTAGGTTGGTGTGGGATTTTTTAAGGGTGTTTTTATTTGATTGTTTAATCTTTAACTTTGAATTATGGCAGAATAACACTACTAAAGAAAACACAATCTTTATCTTGTCTGAGAAGGTGGAGAAGATCCCCTCAGCTGTCGTGGGAGTTGCCTCTATACGGTTCTCATGGGGGTGTTTTTAAAGCCCACCGGTCCAGAGGACCAACAGACATCCCTGACCTTCACTGACCTGACTCATCACCATGTCGTCGCCTGTGATCGCTTTATCTTTGGCATCTCCTGCCAAGTCTCCCAAAAAGAGAAAGCCTAAGAAGACGGGCCCTGCGCTGTCGTCTCGGATCCTGAAGGCTGTGGCTGCATCCTCTCAGCGTGGCGGCGTGTCCCTGGTGGCCCTGAAGAAGGCTCTGAAAGCAGGGGGATACGATGTGGTGAAAAACAAAACCAGAATCCGGGTTGCCATCAAGCGTCTGCTGGCTAAGAAGTCTCTGGTCAAGGCTAAAGGCTCCTACAAGCTGAACAAAAAAAGCCCTAAACCTCGAAAGAGGAAGGTGGTGAAGAAGAAGAAGAAGCCAAAGGCAAAAAAGGCAAAGAAAGCCAAGAAAGCAGCTGGAGGAGCCAAGAAGTCACCAAAGAAGAAGAAGGCAAAGAGGCCAAAGAAAGCAAAGAGACCTGCAGCCAAAAAGCCCAGGAAGAGTCCCAAGAAGGCTCGGTCCACCAGGACCAGAGCTGCTGCCAAGAAGTGAAGGCTGCTCTTCTAAAGGCAACCCAGAAGCCTTTCTTCAGCCTCTCCCTCTGTGTGGACTCGGATGCTCTTAAATCAACTTTGCTTTTATTATTTAATTTTTCTACCTTTGAGGTTTTAACCTCCAGCCGTTCATTCTTTGCCCCTCTCCCTGTTTGTGGTGATCTGTCTGACTCAAATGCATTGATGGAAATGAAAATAAAATTATTTTATTAAGAACATGATTTGGCGTTTTTAATTGCTCAAAAAGATGTGGAGAATATTATTCAAAAAGGAGACAAGATAAACATTTGTATTTATATGTTTATGTTAAATAAACTTCAGATCCTGCCTAACAGATCAAAACTATTATAAACTATTGGATTGTTTTTTTTAAAGAGCAAGTCACCCCCAAATCAACATTTTTTTCTCTGATAAACTATATAAATGTGTGTGTAATCGTGCTGCAGACACATGCGGCCAATAGTTTTGCACTTTAGTGCATTTTAGTTCAAGTTTAAATTTTCTGCCTAAAACGGTCAGTGTTGTGCCGTTGTCAGGTAAAAACTCTGCTCTGCATTTGGATTTAAATCTGCCATCGCTATTGGCTGAGAGGTACCCTAGAACGTTAGCTGGTACCATATGATGTCACAATGTTGTTGTGAGCCTGTGTGTGTGTGTATTTGTTAGCGCTTCCGCCCTCTCGGTCTGCTAGGCAACAGCATTTGTTGCATTTTTCAATCAGGACGAGGGAGTGGTGTAATACTCTGGCAGGGGGTGACTTGCTCTTTAATATTCATAACCAGTCTGCAAGGTTGTTGGCAAGAATCATCCGGGTAAATGCCAGGAATCAAAATTCCTGCAGATGGTTGTTTTGCATCATATCATATCTACATTCAGCCAGTCAAAGCATGAAGAAGCTGTGATACTCTGGTTTGATCTTATCTTAAAAACAGAATTAAATCTTTTTCATCTCTGTGGTTAAAGGGACGGGTTACTACTGTTAAAGAGCAGATGGCCATGCTTCTCCAATTTTCTGCTATATTGTTTGATTTGATGTGTGTGTGTGTGTGTGTGTGTGTGTGTGTGTGTGTGTGTGTGTGTGTGTGTGTGTGTGTGTGTGGCCATCATATAGTTTGATGTCGCCCTCTGCTGGTGGGATTTGGTAAAGAGACAAAGCCAGTAGTTTTAAGTCACTCCTCCTGCCTCAGTCATTACCCACAAGCTTCTTGTGCCACTATTATTACATTTAAAGAGCAAGTCACCCCCTACCAGAGTCTAACTCCACTCCCACTTCATGTTTGAAAAATGCAACAAATGCTGTTGCCTGGCAGACCAAGAGGGCGGAGCCGCTAACAAACACACACACACACAGGCTGACATCATAATGTACCAGTTAACATCATAGCATACCTCTTAGCCAATAGCGGTGGCAGATTTAAATTCAAATACAGTGCATAGTTTTTACCTGACAACGGCACAACACTGACAGTTTTAGGCAGAATATTTAAAATTTATCTAAGATGCACTGAAGTGCCAAATTATTGACTACACGTGTCTGCAGCACGATTAGACACTTGTTTATTAAGTTTATCAGCAAAAAAAAGTTGATTTGGGGTGACTTGCTCTTTAAGTAGAAACGTGCACAGGCCACTCTAAAATGAAATAGTGAAATCATTGTTTTTAAATATTTTAACAGAGCTTCACTAAAATCAAAGGCTGATTTATAGTTTTTTGCATTAATTCTGCATTTCTAATTGTCTATTGCTTTCGTCTATTTCTGGGGTTTAGAAACAACAACACTCAGCTAAAGCAGAACTTTGATTCATCACATTTAAATATAGGAAGATGCATAATAAGGGACTTACATAATGACACACTTATCGTTGTTTCCCTAGTTTATTCCTAACCCATGTTGGAAACCATAGAGAACTGATGCAGATGACCTAATAAGCACAGAGGTGAACGCTGTCACAGCGTTCCCAGTGGTAGACGCTCATGTGATTGTTTTTGTACATGTGAAAAAACCCACTTCCTGTTAACATGAAAATTGTTTGCATACCTCCTTTCTGTTCCTCATTTAATGCGGAAGCCTGTAAATAAAAACCTCTGATCCTGATCTTTGGCTGTTAGGTGAAGGTGTAGATCCTCTTTTATGTATAAATGTTCTCATGTCTCGCCTGAAATCTAGGCTTGCTTTTTAATGCAAGTTTAATTAAACATTTAGTTCTTTTCGGTGTTTGACAAATAAAAAGAATGCATCTGTAATCATGTGGGCAACGTGATTGCAATTTTTATTTTGCTTGTTTTCATGTGAATTATTTTAGGAAGGTCCTTATGACTTCTGCTTTTTCCCCTCCAAGCTCGCTGCACGCAACAAGATTCAAACCTTTAAATCGCTTCAACAGCATGCACTAAGAAAATGAGTGTCTGGGAGGAATTTGTGATACTTAGCTTTAATAACAGAGTTTAAATTTCAATTATATCAGCATTCTAGTTTTTAGTAAAATGCACATGTTCTTACACAATATTAGTGCATTTAATGGGATGCCCCAGGTATCTATCCTTGGGATACTGCTGTTCATCACATAAACACTTAATTTCATAATGTCTCCAAAACAGCTTTTCACAGACAATATGGTGATACTGCTCACCTTCCTTGTAAGATTGGCTAGAATGCTCTTTTAATCATGCATAATCTAGCCTGTATGTTTTCAAAGAGCACTGGATCAACAACAGTGATTCTCACACCTATTTTGCTCTACTCACTTTGGCTAAATTGCCATTTTTATCAGTTGGTAGTCTGAATTGCTGACATAAATGTATTCATAGTACAGTTCTTGGTCTGCATTAGTCACGTTTGCAGAAACACTCATGAAGGTATGAAATTTGTTTTTGAAATGTATTTCCACTGTTTTCGACCGGGAAAGGGTGGCTTGCCACCTCCGGGTCGGGGGAGAGGTCCTACCTCAAGTGGAGGAGTTTAAGTATCTCGGGGTCTTGTTCACGAGTGAGGGTAGGAGGGATCAGGAGATCGACAGCTGTATTGGTCCGGCGTCTGCAGTGATGCGGACGCTGAGCCGATCTGTCGTGGTGAAGAGGGAGCTGAGCCAGAAAGCCAGGCTCTCGATTTACCGGTCGATCTACGTCCCAATCCTCACCTATGGTCATGAGCTTTGGGTAATGACCGAAAGAACGAGATCGCGGATACAAGCGGCCAAAATGAGTTTCCTCCGTAGGGTGGCCGGGCTCAGCCTTAGAGGTAGGGTGAGGAGCTCGGACATTCGGGAGGGACTCGGAGTAGAACTGCTGCTCCTCCGGATCGAAAGGAGTCAGTTGAGGTGGTTTGGGCATCTGGTCAGAATGCCTCCTGGACGCCTCCCTGGGGAGGTGTTTCGGGCATGTCCTGCCGGCAGGGGGACCCCGGGTCGACCCAGGACACGTTGGAGAGGTTACATCTCCAATCTGGTCCAGGAACGCCTTGGGGTCCTGATGGAGGAGCTGGTGGAGAAGGCCGGGGAGAGGACGGTCTGGAGCTCCCTAGTTGGGATGCTGCCCCCGCGACCCGGACCCGGATAAGCGGAGGAAGACAGCGACGATTTCCACTCTCTGTCCCCTTGACCTGTACTTAGGAAAATCAGCATTCAGGCACGCTGCTCTCTCTACATGAAAAGAATTGGAAAAATTAAATTCTATGGAAGTTTTTTGACTTGGCTGGAGGTGATTTCACTAAATCATATTACCCCCTCTTGTCCCTTCGGTGTTTTAAAGGTCAACTTTGTTCAAATTTTTTATACAACTGCAGTAGTCTCTAGGAAAAACACATTGTAAATCATTCTCTTGGGGAAAAAAAAGCTCTGGTGCACCTGTTTGAGGACTGTAGGAGTGGTAAATGTAGTGCTTTAAAGCTTAATATATTACCTTTACTTATGACCAATACGCTGTGAAACTCTATATAAATATAGAATATCAACCTGCTGGGCCTTTGGATGTTTAATCATACGATTCTAGGATTTTTTGTTTATTCAGGGATTGTGGAACACTTCGTGTTGATTCAAGAAGAGAGTCAGGTTTATAAAAAGTAAGAATTTATTATCGAAACGATTAAAAACATGACAAGTTAACTAATATTACTGTGGATGGATGGATCTAGGTCAGGGGTGTCAAACTCATTTTAGCTCAGGGGCCACATTGAGGGAAATCTAGTACCAAGTGGGCCGGACCGGTAAAAAAAAAAAAAAACTTCGGATTGTTTTCTTTGTTTTAATACAATCAGTATAAGACAAGGCTGGAGCCTGACAGTGTAGTACAAGTACAACGCCTGAAGTGTACTTGAAAATTTGAAAAATAAAAAATAAATAATAATCTACAAATTAAAAAAAAACATTCCTTAGTGATTCAGAGCTTACAGATCACATGGCAAGACCAGTTTCATGCAGCACTTAAAATATACCGTAAATCCTCTAATACAGGCCTGGGCCTGTATTTGACTCAAGCTCATCAAGCTCCAGGCCTTTATTGGAAAGAGGGTCAGTATTAGAGGCAGGCCTCTATTTCTATTTGAGCAAAATGAACTAATGGTTCGCTGGAGTTTTTGACAATTAAAATTGCGCCCACATTTTCAAAGTTAAACACATTTCTTTTAACAACGGTAGTTTCTGCTTCAGCCATCTCCCCCCTCCCCCTGCGCAGCAGCCCCAAACTCACTGATGCGCCTGCAGCCTCTCGGAGTTCCTGCTGCTCTAAACATTAAAATAATTATTTCATTTTCTGTTCCTCACTTCTGATTACCTTCAATGGTGTCTGTTTGTTGCAACCACCAGGTACAAAAACTAACTTGTTTTTATTTGACTATTTTTCTGTCCTGTCTGTTTATTATCTTCCTGCATCTCTTCTCAATCCTAAAGAAAAACTGCTACCTGGGTTCATATATATTCACCTTATGAGTTACCTTTGAACTGCAGTTCTAAAAGATCTACCGACCGCAAAAACAGCGGAGTGCTTGCTGCTTGGTGGCCGCGTGATCGGTGCGTCACCGGATGACAAGGTGATGCGCCCCGCTCCACAGCCAAACGCATCAGGCGCAAATAAAAGACAGAAAACATCAAAGGAAATGAACCGACATGAACGATCGCGTGTTAAATGTGGCGACACCTGATTGTTACTGTGGCCGTGCTCAGAAGGCAGATCTACCGACCGCAAAAACAGCGGAGTGCTCCGAGCTTGGCGGGCGCATCAGTGATCGGTGCGTCACTGGAGGACAAGGTGATGCGCGCAGCGCCCCGCTCCACAGCATGCAGCGAAACACATCAGGCGCAAATAAAAGACAGAAAACATTAAAGGAAATGAACTGACATGAACGATCGCGTGTTAAATTAGTTTTTGAGGTGGCGACACCTGATTGTTACTGTGGCCGTGCTCAGGAGGCAGATCTACCGACCGCGAAAACAGCGGAGCTCTCCCTGCTTGGCGGCCGCATCAGTGATCTGTGCGTCGGAGGACAAGTTGATGCGCCCCGCTCCACAGCAGCGATACACATCAGGCACAAATAAAAGACAGAAAACATTAAAGGAAATGAACCGACATGAACGATCGCGTGTCAGTACCTACGGTCTGGCACAGCGCGTTGCCCCGACCCCCCCCCCCCGAGCGCAGGAGCTTGTCACCTGCTGATAGCAGGCTGCTGTCTTTTCCGAGGGCTGCATCTTGCCGGTCATTATCACGTGACAGCGACTAGTCGACGACAGGCATAAAAAGTCACTATAGTGAAGTTGACTAGTTCATACACCCCCTACTGCTGCTCTCCAGAGTGTTCTGCAGCATAATCAGCACGTTCTCTTTGAACTTGATAGTGTAATGACCTGGCTGGGGTTGTAAGCCAGGTGCATTCTGGGTATTGTGTTATATGTGTTTCCTATCGTTCTGCTAGTTCCTATGTGCTGATTTGCGTGTTGTGTGAGTGTTATGTAAGCCACAGGGAAGGTGATGTGTGTTCTGTGGAGCGGGTTGAATTAGCATGGTTAACTGACACCGTGACTCTGTGTGGTAGGAGCGTGATAGAGAATCGTGTCTGTAGTGTTACAAAGCGTTGAAGAAAAAGCCTAATAAAGGTCTGCGTGAACCTCTACTGCCTCCTGCTGGTTGATTTGGGGACTATAACCCTGCCGCTGGAACGCTCATACTTGCTTGTTACCACATTCCACCTGGCCACAATAAGAGACCGGCCATTATTTACCTCCGCTGACTCCGACACCGGCCAAAATTGGAGACCCGGCCTTTAATTGAATACTGGCCTCTATTAGAGGATTAATGGTATTTGACTCATTTTATTTTACATATTTTAGCTTTCACCAGCACATCAATATCAGAAGTCACATCCTGAGTGGCGGCCAACTTCAGGATGTGATTCAAGTTCTTGTGTGAGCCTTGAGCAGCTTTGTTTTATTTATACTCATTACAGAGAAAACTTACTAACAATGATACGTTTATTTTCACTCTACATTGTAAAGTATGAAAATAAAGTTTACACAACCATCTCGCGGGCCGGATTGAATCCGCTTGCGGGCCGGATCCGGCCTGCGGGCCGCATATTTGACACCCCTGATCTAGGTGGATGGAATGTGATGTATGGTGCCTACGTGTGAATATGATGTTATCAGAACTTTCGTATCTAGAAGAACTGAGTTCTGCGTGTAAAAAGGAAAGAATTTGGTTTGCGTTAAGCTATGAAGTTGATTCTTATCAAAAAAGCATCAGACATTATCTGTGTGTCTACCTCACCCTTTGGAAGACCCTCTTCGTGGATCCGAAGGTCAGAGAGGTCGGATGACATCTGGCACCGAGGGCTGTAGAATACCCGCAGCACCGACTCTCCAGTCCAGAGATGTTTTCCGGGTCACAACAGATGGATGGAACCGTTGCGTCTAGAAGGACTCTTAGGGAGATGGAACAATATCAGCTTTGTTCTGCAGGAACCATTTGCTGTGTCAGCGGAAGGCAGCTTTTAGCAGGGTTTTGGCAGCTTGCCAAAAATGCACAGGGTTAAAGAGTTTTCGCTACAGACGGCCGTTCCGTAGCGTTCTCTAGAACCGAATGCTGAATGATGGAAAGCTGGAATGCGACTGCTGAATCACCAGAGTGATTCTGTTTTAATATTCTCATGTTATGAATTCTTGTCCAACCGGAGCGTGCCATGTTAAGGGATATTACCAAGAAAACCTCAGAACATCACACCTTCTTGAGATGCCGGATGCTCTGATTTGGGGTAAAGAAATATCTGTGTGTCATGAGTTCAACTTAACTTTAACTTGTCCTTGTGTCTGAGTGCAGGTGATGTCATATCAAACATTACTGATTACCATATATATAAATCATTCAATGTAATAATTCATTTCATTTCAACTTTCAGTAGTTCAAGCACAGATCAATCAAAACATTATTTTTATCCAACTAACATTTGTTAATTTCATTTCATGAATGATCAACTCATATAAGCTGAAGCAGTCCTCCTATTATAGAGAGTGGGCACTCCTGTGGTGTTATCAAAGAAGGCTTTGTTTGGGAACACAGGCTGACATTGTGTTCCTCCTGAAATGTCAACAAGGTTGCAGTATCCTTCTGGGCTTGTAGGAGGATAGAGTGTAAAATCCACCTTGGAGAATGGAATTAGGTCTGCAGATGACCAGTGACATGTAGGTCAATCTGTAGGTGAAAATTGACAATTTCTGGGCGTTACAGGACACAGAATTCAGCTGAAGGAGCTTCAGACGACAGGATTAGGAGTCCAATCTGTCTGAGCGTTCCTTCTCTGTGGCCATCTCCAAGTTTCGATCCTTCACCACCTCCCTCACCCATGGTGTCCTGCAAGGTTCTGGGTTGGGGTCTCTACTTTTCCACCTATATCTGCTTCTTCTTCAGCACATCTTGAGCTCTTTTAAAGGAATCTCCTACCATCTTTACGCAGATGACATTCAACTGTACATCTCCTTTAAGCCCCATGAGATGTCTAAGCTGCAGCTGTTACAAACCTGCTTAAAACCTGGATGGCTGGGAACTTTCTACAGCTGAATGAAGATAAGACTGAGATCCTCATCTGTGCCCCAGACAAGCTGGTTCCCAAAGTCAGAGACTCTCTTGGTTAGCTTTCTTCTCACACCAGATTTTCCATCAGGAATCTTGGCATGACCTTTGACCCAGCTCTCACCCTGGATTCTGTCAGTTCTCTTGTTCGCTCTTCCTTCAACCATCTCAGGAACATTGCAAAGCTGAGTCCCATTCTGTCTCGCTCTGAACTTCTCCTCACGCTTAGACTACTGTAACTCTCTTTTCACGTGTCTGAGCAGAACCTCCCTGAACCGTCTACAGGTTGTCCAGAATGCCTGTGCTCGGCTTCTGACCAAGTCCTCCAAACACACCCACATCACCCCACTCCTCCCCTAGCTTCATTGGCTGCCAGTCAACTTCAGGGTTCAATTCAAGATCCTGGTTCTGGTCTATAGGGCCTTACCCCGGCTTTCCACGGGAGCCGTCAGCAGCACGTTACTGCAGCAGCACGTCATTGCTGCTGATAGGAACCGCTGTGGTCAACAGAACCTTTTCCACAGGAGCCGTCAGCAGCCGTAAGCAGCGCGAGTCAGCCGCGTCTCAGGAGCAGCATGTCGCGGCCTTTACGCGCCGGTTCTATTTTCTACGTGCGACGCCTCTGAAACGGGTCAAGTTCGACATTTTTAGGGAAGGAAAGACAGAAAATCGGACGCGGAAATGTAGAGAAGCTCCCGAGATTTTCAGAATAAAGAACGTACTGCCTTCCGGTTGCTTTACTTTTAAAAAAGGTTACTAACTGTGCGGCCCCGTGAGAAGTCATCACCTAGCTAGCGGTCTCCTTTGCTTTTCACGTCCGTATTGGCGATTATAAAACAGACAGAACATAAAACACAAACCATGTTGTAATTTTCTCCTGCTTGTTGTTGTGTTTACTGACGAAGTCACTCGTGTGACTTCGTGCTCGGTCGGTGACAGCTGCTCCCCTGCTGCTTCGCGTCTTGTGGGAAGGGCCAAGCAGCAGCTTACGCGAGCAAGACGTGCTGCTGACGGCTCCCGTGGAAACCCGGGGTTACATGGACAAGCACCATCTTACATTGGTGATCTTCTTAGTCCCTACACCCCCAGCAGGTCCCTGAGGTCCAGTGATCAAAGACTACTGGTTGTGCAGCACCAGGCTAAAGACCAAAGGTGACAGATCATTTGCTGCTGTGGCCCCCAGACTCTGGAACTCTCTCCTCCTGAGCCTGAGATCAGTGGACTCAGTGGTCTCCTTTAAAAGCAGCTGAAAACTCACTTGTTCAGGTTGGCTCTTGAGTGACCTTTGGTTGATTCTTCATCACTACCTTCTCCTCATTCAGCCTTTCCCGGGATCCACTGATTACCTCTTTCTTATTCATTTTTTCCCCTTTCCTCACATTTTTTATCACAATGTTTTACATCTCAATTTTTATATTTTCAAATCATTTTTATTTAAAATTTTTGTTCTTGTGAAGCGCCTCATGATTTTTTCCTTGAGAGGCACTTTTTAAATAATTGTTTCTTATTATCTCCTGATATTTGGACATCTCGCTGTCATGTTCTGCGTCCCCCTCATGTGTCTCCTTGTGTTCTCCAGCCCTTTCTAGGTTCCCCTTATGTGTCTCCTTGTGTTCCCCAGCCCACTCCAGGTTTTCCCCTAAGGTGTTCTCCTTAGGTTTCTGTGCCCCTTTAGGTCTCCAGCTCCCTCCAGGTTTCCCTCAGGTTCCCCCTTAGTGATTTCAGATTTAGTTATCCCATCCCTGTTAGTGTTTTACTTCTGGTGTCTAGTTTTCAGGTTTAGGACTTCACTTATCTTTAGTTCTCCGTAGATTAATTTTACCTTGTCAGTTTTCCCCACTTAGTTAATAAGTCTCACCTGATCCCTTCTGATCTCACTCCCCACACACCTGTCACCTGTTTCCCTGATTGTTTCCCTCTGTGTATATAACCCTGTCTGCGTCTCAATGTGTTGTTGGTCCATTGTTTTTGTGTCAGCGTTGTCCCGGTTCCCTCTCTTGGTCTCTATGGTATTTGTTTGCGCATTAGGATTTTTGGATTTTTGGTATTTGGCTACCTGCCCCTTTGGATTTTACTTTTGGACTATTATTCCCAATAAAGGATTTTGTGTTTTCTACAACTCCTGCCTTGTGTCATCCTGGTTCTGCATCTCGGGTCCGAACCTCCTCCTGGCTTACATCGTGACACTCGCCTCTGATGAATTAACAGCAACTTGACTCCACCACTGACTTATTTTCCTTTGCAACATTGATGTTTTATCTCCACAATAACACAAGCCTGGAGGAGTTCTGCTGTGTGGTGGAGTTGCTAACGTTGACGATTAGCTTCTCCTAGCCGAAAAAATTCTCTGCTGTTTCCTGGATGCTAAACAAACAACAGCCTTCCTCGTCGTGAGCCAAGATGGGTGAACAATAAAGTCCCATTAGGCTTCACACACTGGTGTAATTCATCTCCGGATTTGACCAACACGTTCTCACACCCAAAGCGTCGAAAAATGACGATGGGTGACCAGGCGTTTGTTTCCATTGCTTGTTTGCATTGGGAACCCCAGTGTGTTGGGAGGCAATGCACTATGCAAGAGTGTAATTTTCCAATTTCACTGAATTGTGACCTTTACCCTCTTACCCACACCCCCATCCTAACCTTAACCCTCTTGTGCATGTAAAACTTTTCTAGTTGTAACGCCCCCTTCAACACGGTTAATGGGAAGTTTAGAATGAGAAACTGGCTTAAGGTTAGGGTGTGGGTGAGGGGAAGGCTAAATGGCAAAAGGTTAGAGGTTAAATGTTGGTTAAATGTGCGTTTTACCGCTGCAGTCGGAAACCAGCGCTCTGGCACAGCGCTTCGCCTCCCGACGTGTTCGGACTCCCAATGCATCGGAAACAAACGCTTGGTCCCCATCATCATTTTTCGACAGTTCGGATGTGAGAATGTGTTTATTTGACCCGTCTCCGTGGGGAGCGATGAGCTGCAGCAGTGGCTGCGCTCGGGACCTATATGATGGTTGTTGTTAATTGACAGTGTGACATAGCTCTGTCAAGCTTTTCTGAACTGAGCAGTTTTCCATCTATTTTCTATCAGAAACTATTCCAGGAAATAGGGGTAGGAGACCATTTTCATGTTCAGCCTGCATGTGTCATGTCCTCGAGCCGAGGTGAGTGCTCCTCTTCCATCTAACCATCTCCGAGCTAATTTCCCATAGGTGAGGAGCAGAGGGGACTGCAGCTGCACAGAATTTCCAATCAGGAAGTCGGGTATAGAAGAAGGATGGAGACACCACACTACGCCGGATGATTGCTCCAGTTTAGGTAGCCCCAGCCACTTGTATCTGTTTGCTCATTTGTTCGCTTGACTCATTTTGGATTATTGGATTTTGAACTTGGACTGTCTTGGATCACGCTTTTTGGTTTACCCTCAAGACTCGTGTTTGTTTGCTTCTTCCAGGACAACTCCACACCCTTCTTCATCCTCGCTGCTAGAACTCCGGATCACCTGAACCACGTCCCATCCTCCTCCGTTGTTCCTGTCTGGACCCTCTCCGCTGCCTCACCCACCCCAGTTTGCCAATCCTTTACCGGCGCTCACCTTGGCCTCCACCTTCCTCGTTCACCACAGAACGCTATACGGACAAGAGCTGTACAGTGTTGTGGTTATTAGCCAACAAATAATTTGTAAGCTTTACTTACTCTTTGGAGTCATCAATAAAATTCGTAAATATGGAAATATTTAACGATTTATTATGTAATTAGGATATCCGTGGATATCCTCGGGGCACCACCCCTTTAATAGGGGAAAAATGAATCCAAACCTCTATCAATCTTACTAAAGTTCGTAAAATCCTTTTAACGAGCAGCGGTCCTATTCTATCCACACAGACAAATTCTCTTGAGACAAAACTTAATTGACAATAACATTTATTGACTAATATGATCACCTTAGCTCCTTCAAAGTATTAGCCATTCAATATCAACAACTGCTTTTTTAAAACAGACAACAAGCAATGAAACAATGGAATGATAATGTGGAGTAACAAACTAATCAGACTGGTGGGGTGAGATGGTAATGTGATCCAGCAGAGATAGCTGATTATCAAACTGGAGGGAATGTTGAAAACAAAATGGCGGATCCTTTGTTTGGCTGACCAAAGGAACTAACTGTGTGTGTGTGTGTGTGTGTGTGTGTGTGTGTGTGTGTGTGTGTGTGTGTGTGTGTGTGTGTGTGTGTGTGTTCAGCTTGTCTTCCCAAACACGCACAATCAGTGGGTGTGAGCAAACGTTCACAGTAAACTTAGTCAAAACACTTCAAATCGCTTCACAAAGATCAAAGAAAAAAACAACAGATCAGTCATGAAGGTAAATCACATCTCTAAACAGTATGTCAGCCTGGCCACAGCATAAACAAACTTAGATATTAAACAATGAAAGAAACGGCTTACTCTGAGATGATCCGTTGGCGTTTTTTTAGTACGGCGGAGAGAAACCGTTTGTTATTTTAAAGCGGTCACGTGGTCGACCGCTTTTTCGGACTATTAGAGAAGCGGGAGAGAAAGAGAGAGAGAAAAAGGAAAAAAAAATCTTGAATGAGCGAACAGAAGGTGTCCCTCTGTGCTCAGGCTGAGCGGATCAGATGGCGCTGGTCCGTTGATCAGCAGCTAGGCCTCGTGCACAGGCTGTCCGGAGCGGCATGAAGCAGAGGCGAAGGTCTCCTTACTCCAGGTGACTGGACGGGAAGAGCGATTTCAGCTCTGCGCCTCGGCTTTATAGAATCGTCCCGCGGGCGATCTCTGTAGCGGCTGGTCAGACTTGGCGTCGCTTGATGACATCATCAAGCTGCTGCCAGCTGTAGAGGATCATGGGACATGGAGTCCCTGCTGGCGCTGATATTGTCTACGCTTCAGTGCGTAGATGCACAGTCCTTTGGAGAAAATACTGCATAGTAATTTTCTCATGAGGGCAGGACCCCAACAACAGCTCATTCCCCACTGGACTTCCCAGTGCTACTTTTGTTCCTGTTTCTAAATAAAGAACTTTTCTTTAACTCACCCAGAATCGTTGAGTCGATTCTGCATGTCTTGGGTTAAACACCTTCCTCGAGTCATGACAGCATGAAAAACTCATAGTGACGGATTATTTTCAAAAATAATAAGTAAAATATGGTTTCACAGTGAACCATATCTAACAGTTATCTCAGAGTTTTACATGTTTTAATGTTGCATAGAAAAGAAATGACTTTTGTGTCAAGATGGTCTTGTAAATAAATCTCAGACCCTAGCAAGGACCGCTGTGTTAGTTTAAAGAAAAATCAAACATACATCAATCAAAAAGCTTTTTGGCAGAGCTAAATGAAGAGAAGAAAGTTAAATACAAGTAGAAGTTGTGTCTACCCCCACACTAAGAACACTGGATCAGAAACAAAAGTGAAAGTAAACTTTTGCCAACCCAAACAAGATTTTCCTGTTTGTCCTCACTCACACAAGAGGAGGCAGGACTTTACTTGAACTATATATTAAACCAGCCCAGTTGTGTTTTCTGACACAGTCACCATGAAGACAGTACTGGCTCTCCTGGCTGCTCTTTACACCCTTAGAACCTGCTCTTCAGCTCCTCTGAGCCGCCCGACCAACTGGCTCAGACAATGCCGTGCCTCCACCAACTTCTCCATCGCAGCAATGGAGGTGCTTCCAGGTGGAGGGTGGGACAATCTCCGAAACATGGACATGGGTCGAGTCATGAACCTCAGCTACTTCCAGTGCCAAACCACTGAAGATGGACTCTACCTCATCCCAGATGAGGTGTTTGTCATCCCTCAGAAGGAGACAGGAGTGGAGACCAACTCTGAGATCATCAGCTCCTGGCTGGAGCAGAAAAGCACCACAGCTCACTCTATAAATGCTGACATTTCCTTCTTGAAAGTGCTGAATGGAAAATTTTCTACTGAGAACACAAGAATGAAATCCCATCAGGTCAAAGATTCTTCAACTACAACCAGAGTTCAGGTTGGTTTGTGTTTCTTTTCCATTTTTTTTAAACATACAATCCAAAATGCTCATTATTACCTTAAAATCTTGTATGATTGTAAACAGGTTTGAGCAAAAGGATATATGTTTTAGTTACGTTTTTAAAAGGAGAGTAACATACAGTTAATGAGAAATATAATAATGATTGTATGATCCTTTCTTTAAAAGGTTCGGAACTTTATGTACACAGTGAAGGCCTACCCTGACTTCGTACTGGACTCACGCTTTGCTCAGCAAGTCAAAGACATCGCAGACGCAATAGAAAACAATCAGACGAGGAACGCTGACTATCTCGCAGAGAAGATGGTGCTGGACTATGGAACTCATGTCATCACTAGTGTTGATGCTGGGGCCTCTCTGGTGCAGGAAGACTACCTCCGCTCCTCGTACGTGTCTCAGAGTGCATCAGACAGTTCAACTGTTAAAGCACAGGCTGGGTTCAACTTTTTTGACAAACTCAAGTTTGATATCAGCAGTGAGAGCAGCCAACAGAGTACAGAACTTAAAACGTATCAGTCCAACATTATCTATTCACTCATTCAGAGTCATGGAGGTGTGCCTTTTTATCCTGGCATCACTTTACCAAAATGGCAGGAAAGTACCAGAAATAACTTGGTTGCTATTGACCGTTCAGGTTTCCCTCTCCACTATTTTATAAACAAAAACACTTTGACTGATCTACCAGAACCTACAGTGGGCAAAGTCGCAGTTCGAGTAAGCCAGGCCATAGAGCGGTACTACAAGATCAACACCCGCCCTGGGTGTGTAGACGTCGGCTCCAAGAACTTTAACTTTCAGGCAAACATTGATGACAGTTCCTGCGAGGGCCCGGCTACAAACCTTAGTTTTGGTGGGATCTACCAAACATGTAGCAAACTCAGCTCAGATGCAGGTCCACTTTGTGACAAACTGGCCCAGAAAAACCCAGACACTGGTGAATTCACTTGTCGTGGTCCTTACACCCCAACTTTACTGCGATCAGAGACGAGACAGGAGGGCTATTCTCAAAATGAATGCTACACAGATAGTCATTCATGCGGATTCTTGTGGTTAGATACTTGTTACACAACACACTGCCAGGATGTGTATCATGTTCGTTCTGCTCGTATCGACACCTACTGGTGCTCTCTGAATGGAAAAGCTCCTGATAACTCGGGTTATCGGTTTGGAGGCATCTACAGTCCGTCTCTCCGGAATCCCATCACCAACACCAAAAGTTGCCCTGCAAATTTTATTGCAGTCAAATTTCTATCAGATGGCCAGATGCTCTGCATGAGTAACGACTATGAGATGGGTACCAGATATGCCGTACCATTTGGAGGTCTCTTCAGTTGTGAAGCTGCTAACCCACTGGCAAGGAACCAACACATGTGTCCTCCCAAGTTCAGTCAGCACCTCGCCACAGTCAGTGATGGCTGTGAAATTCTTTACTGTGTTAAGTCTGGACTGTTCACAGGAGGCGAGCTGCTGCCAATCCGACTTCCTCCTTTTACCAAACCTCCTCTCATGAGCATGCAAGCTACCAACACGGTGATGGTGATGACCGAAGGAGATAAGAGCTGGGTCAGAGTGGGGCAGACAAAAGCATGGAAGCTTGCCAAGCCAGAGGAAATCAAGGTACTTGCTCAAAAGTTCAACCCAGAGCTAAATCAGATGACAAGTGGGGGAAAGGCAGGGGTAGCATTTGGAGTGATTGGTCTGATGGTTCTGGTGGTGATTGTGGTGTTCCTGGTTAGGAGGAAGAGGAGGGTGTCTAGATTTAGTGGCTATGAGGATTTAAGTGAACAGGCTGAGAGCAAGACTCAGCAGGATGAGCCTTAAGACAAAAAAAAACAGCAAGAGAGTAAAAAAGATCTGAATCATTTACGGGGTCACTTCTTTGTTCAGATCGGATAATGACTTTGCTTTTAAAACGCACAAAATTTACCTTATTGTATTTTTGTTTTTCGAGTTTCTGATCGTTACATCAAAAGTGATTCCTGCAGAACTGTTTACCTGTAGTCATCCACTGCTGCCCTCATGTGGTCAACATGCAAACTGCACTGTAGTTTATGTACTGGATTTGTGTATCTGTGTTTTATATTCCACGATTTTGACAAGTCTGGTTTTCAGGATAAAAAGAAGTCTTGCATAAAAAAAATATATATAATTCTTCATATTCTTAACTTGCATAAAAATGTGATTTAAAAAAATATCATGCTAATATGAATTAGAAAAAAAACTGACATGCACTGGTCAATAAATTCTAAACATGAATGCTGTTGTGGAGTTTTTCTTCCAACTTCAGAGACAAAATGAAAAGATCAGCAAAGAATAAACTAATAAACAAGAACCCTAATGAGGACATAAAATAAGGGGAAAATGGACACAGTTCAAGTTGAAATAATAGAGGTGAAGTAAGACCAAAACTAGAAATCTGGCTCAGTTTCTATGTATTTGAGTCAAACATTCTATAATAAAAAATACATTTTCTACACATCAGCTGGTGCTTCACAAACACTTGGCTGTCAACCTTTCAACCCGCCCACCTTCAGAGTCAGTTCCTCATCTACTGGGCAATGATGTCAATGATTCTGATTCTGTGGGTATCCTGAGTGCTGGAAGGAAGTGGAAACTCAAACTTCATACATGCGATGAGACTGCTATTTCCTTTTATCTAAGAAAAACATCATCTTTGTTCCCTTCTGAAAGAAGAAACTGATGACACATATCAGTTATATTGAACAAAGGGGGTTAGATCTTTCAAACCCTCATTTTTACGAACCCACATCTCTTTACCCCTAAACTTCCACCAGAAAAAATTTTAATTTTAGATCAATTTTGCACAAACACTTTTTACAGTATAGATAAAAATGTATTTTTTAACCGTAAAGGTAAAGACTGTTAAGACCCAGCCATAACATTTTATTTTGGTGAGATCTGCCAAACGTGTACCAAATTTGGCCCAACCAAACTCCAACACCACCTTTTAGCAGCACACAAGCTACCAACACGACAGCGATGACGACAGTGATGATGATGACTGAAGGACGAGCATATGCATAAACAAGTCAAGCAACACGTTCAAAAGCTAAACCCACAACTGAATCAGATGTCAAAAGGGGAAAAGACTCTTTGAGCACTTAAAGCGATCTTCTTCTGATGGTGTTTACATTCAAAAGTGGGAGGATGAGTTCTAGTGTTAGTGGCTATGTGGACTCACCAGTCTGAGAGGGCGACTTTTAAAACAATAAAAACTAAAATGATAAACCTCTGACTGTATTCTATATTGTAGTTTCTTGCTTATCTCAAAGTTTCATTTCTTTTTATTACAAGTCTGAAAATGTTTAACTAGCTGCGATACCGGTATTAGTGCGCAAAATGGATGTCATCTCTGAGAGAGTCACCGGACGGAATGGAGAGGTTTAAAAACTCAAAATTGGCTTCACTGAAGGACTGGAAATGATCAGTTTAAAGACTGAAGGCAGAGAGGAAAATTATCTCAGCTTGACTCAAACAAATTCTTTTTATCTGAATCTGACGCCCTGGTAGCCTTGAGCTGCAAGCAACTAAAACCCCCACAAAGGAATGCAGACAGATGCTGTGAAAACCCAACCTACCCCTGCCCTCCCTATGGAGGGTAACTCTGAAGTGCCTTTTTTTCCCTCCACCTGAACCAATCCTCTTATCTCTATTAAGGTAGCGCGACTCGGGTTGCGAATGACCACAGTCACCAGTTCTTGTCATGTGTCTTGCCCATGTATGTATGATCTCTGAATTGTGTTTACTGAAACTCTAATTTCCCTCTGGGATTAATAAAGTATTGATTGATTGATTGATAATTGGTATTTTCAGTCCGTGTACACGAGTCTTTGCGTCATTTACTGTGTTCAAATAAGGTTATTTACATCTTCAATAACAGAAAGTGATTTTAAAACTGCAAAAGGAATTAATGCTGCCCTCATGAGGCCTTCATGCCAAATACTGAATAATTAATTTACAGTATTAACTTTCTTATAATGTGTCTTTGTTTGGTCATTACAAAGGCAAAAGCTGTGTCTAAGCTCTTCTGAGGAGTACTTTCATATTAAAAATTGAATGTGGAACTGCTTAAAAACAGACGTTTTTTTAAATAATATCTCCAAGCAGAGGTGTGCAGAACCGGACAGTGAATAAGTCACAGCCACTCAGGTTCTGGGGAATCCCACAAAGTCTGTCCTTTAATAAACACACTCTCTTCAACAACCATGGGGGGGTGCATAGGTGTGTGTACTGGTTATGTAAGCTCTTGTGTGCAAAGAAAAGTGCACCCCTAGCTGCACATCAACATCTTCACTAGCTTTTTTTACTAGCTAGCTAACATTACACTGTGAGGCACAAGCTAATGTTTGCTAGCAAGAAAATGATGTATGGTAACGTGTAAAAATCCTATACACACAGGCCTTGAATACCTGTGAAGTTATTTAGCTTGGAAAAGTATTCTAAGAGGACTAAAATCAGCCATTGTACATCATTCTAATATTTTAAATAAGTAAATTATGAGCGATCCTGCAGAGTGTGTTTCTTTTAGTTAGCGACATGCTTTGTGCCCACTGGCAACTATTGTTGCCACTCACAGAAATAAGCCTATTAAGAAAAAGTATTTATCTTTGGTATAATTTTTGGATGGAGGGTTACTCTAGAGACTTGAATGAGCAAATTATTACAAATATGTTTTGAGCAGTTCATCAGAAATTTCTAAAAATTACCTGTTTCCAGAATGATTTGCAGTCACTATGTCTTCAGCGGGAAGGAGCAGGAAGCAGACGATGTCATATGCTAGGAAGCACTTGGAAACATTTTTTTAAACAAAACTTTTGTCTAAGTTGTTTACTAGCAAATAAGTGGAAAATGTTGGATTAGTAACACTGGAATATTTTATTGTGAGTCAAAAATGACAGTGATACCCTTTGGCAACAATAGTTGCCATTGGGGCTAAACGTTAATATTAATGAAATAAGTTGTTACATATATTGTACTCATTCATCTCACTAACCATAACAATATTGCACCAAAACAATAATCTTGAACCAGATGTAATATTTAAATAAAAGAACAAGCATGTTTCATTCAACATTTGAAGCAAGGAAGATTTTAGATTTTGACAACCAAACAGGAACATGAACTATCTCATTTCACAGCTGACAAGATCACCACACAGGGTGAATCCCTTAAAGAAGCACAGCCTTTTGTTATGCAGCTTTTATGTTCATGGGTTGTTAAAGAGAGGTCTTCACATAAACTTGAGGACATTGAAATCTTTTCTAGGATGCTTTGAATGTGTTTTTATGTTATGGTAGTCCAAACACACCAACATCGCCCTGCTTCTCCTCCAGCTTCACTGGCTGCCAGTCAACTTCAGGGTTCATTTCAAGATCCTGGTTCTGGTCTATAGGGCCTTACATGGACAAGCACCATCGTACATTGGTGATTTTCTTAGTCCCTACACCCCCAGCAGGTCCCTGAGGTCCAGTGATCAAAGCCTACTGGTTGTGCAGCAACAGGCTAAAGACCAAAGGTGACAGATCATTTGCTGCTGTGGCCCCCAGACTCTGGAACTCTCTCCCCCTGAGCCTGAGATCAGTGGACTCAGTGGTCTCCTTTAAAAAGCAGCTGAAAACTCACCTGTTCAAGCTGGTTTTGGTGTGACCTTCATCATCCTCTCCTTGTTCTGCTCTCCCCACCTATTCCACCTTCCTCAGGATCCACAGATTTCCCTCTTTCCTGTTCACTCTCTCTCTCTTTCTTTACAATTGCAATCACAATTGTTTAATTTTAGCTCATTCAAAATATATTTTTTAATCATTTTCTAAATTCTTTTTTATATTTTAATTTTTTTGTGAAGTGCCTCGTGATTTTTATCTTGAGAGACGCTATAGAAAAGACCTTTTTTTCTTCTACAAGGCTTTGGACAGATTCTTGCAGAGCTTTCCTATTATGTGAATTAAAAAATGTGCATGATTTTAAATAGATAGATAAGCTGCGTATTAATGGGAGATTTATATATTTTTCATGTAAATTTCAGTGGATAAAATAATAACCTATTATTCTGTGCAGTTCCTTTACTTAGCCAATGTCACTTTGAAAATAAAACTTTTAACCACGTATCACTGAAACTACACTGTATAACAGAATTAAAGTGTTGTTTTACTTTTTAATTTAACTTAGCTTTTATTTGATATATAATCAGTTAGATTACAAATCATTCATTTCATTAGTCCTTTAAGAACATTTTGGGCAGTATGGATAAAGATAATCAATCCTTTGAAAGAGTATTACCGAGTAGGGTGGCAGGAAGCTGGTACTTCAGCCATCTTCGGGCGAGAAGCGGAGGACACCCTGGACATATTCAGCAGGTCACATGGACACAAACAATGCCATAATGTTTTTGGCCTGTAGGAAGAAATTAAAGATCCTGGGAAAAACCCACTGGGGAGTAAATATAAACGCCACACAGAAAGGCTGAAGCTGGGATTGGAACCAACAACCTTGCTGGGATAAGAGCATTGTAGTAAAAATGTATATTACTTTATTATGAAAACATTACAACATTTTTGAGTTTTTTAGTTAGTTTAGTAGTTTTGTTTTTTACTTAAAGGTGTCCTACAAGGTGAGGACACATGCATCAATAGTGAAAATGGTGTCCAAGTACAGGATAATGTTCAGATACTCTAATGCAGTGGTTCTCAATTAGTGGGGAGTGCCCCACCGGGAGATTCCCCGATGGATAGTGCAGAATAGATGCCAAACACTCCACACTCCATACGACGCTAGCCCAAACTATATCTAATGTCCTTGTTGGACTTTGAAGGGGGAAAAAAAACAACAACAACAAAGAAGAATGTGAAAGTGGGTTGAGCATGGATGTAATTTTCACTTGGGAGGGAGGGGGAGGGGGGGGGGTCTTTACAGTATGCTCTAATGGGAAACAGGCTTCAACACAAACAGTTGTTTTCCGCTTGGTCCTAGAGCTCAACCAGTGTCAATTTAATAAAGCGTAATATTGTTTTGGATGGTAAAAAGTGCAGGGGTCAAAACTTGACTTTGGAAAAAGTTGGGGGGGACATGCCCCCCCCCCCCCCTCCCAAATTACGTCCATGGTGGGGAGAAATTAGCTAACGACACTGATCAGAGAAGCAGACTGTGTCTAAAAAAGAGCTTGATCTCAGCAGTTGCCTCCCTGCCACCAAGGAAGAAAAAGATCCTCAGTGAAGCACAAGCCCAAGTGTCTCACTAAAAAGTCTGTAAAAACACTCCGTTCAGTGCCGTAATGTTAAGATTTCAGTCTTCTTTTTGATTTTTAAAAATATATTTTGAGATTTACATTTGTTTTTAGCAATTGTTGTTATTTAAAATGACGTTGATGATTTCTTTAAGAGAACAGATATACTATGATCCCAAAAGAGAACACTTTATGTTGATATGTTTTTATGAGCACAAGTCTTTAATTATAATTAGCTTAATCATTTCTTTGGCCTGTATTTGATATATTTTTAAAAATGTTTCTAGTTATATATATATTTTTCCAAATAGTTCAAGAGATACTACAAAAAATGGGCAGTGTTTTGCACATTTATGGATTTTTCAATGGGCAATCTTATGGTTTTAAATAGTTTTATGGTGACTGTTTTCAATTAATTAATTAGAATCACATTTTAGTGATGAAAAATATTTCCAATACATTTAGTTATGGAGTATTAACATTTAAAATATTCAAAATAGTTTTTTTTTCAAATGGTTGAATTTTGTACTTGTTGATCAGTTTCAAAGTTTAATAAATCAGTCACTGAAGGCACCGTGCTCTATTTAAGGTCTTTTGTTTTTTACATCCAAAAATGTTTTTGCTCTGATTAGGGGTACTTGGCTGAAAAAAATATTTCACGGGGGTACATCAGTGAAAAAAGGTTGAGTACCACTGGAGTAGACCAAACATGACACTGCAGTCTGGAAATTGGTAAAATGAGGAAAACGTAACAATATGAAAAGTATGTTATGGATTCTGCTGAAATAAATGACAGAAGAGCAAGAAGCAAGAGATGAATGAAACTTATAACATTGAGCACAAACTTTCTATCACACCACTTAAAAAATGTATTGTTTCTCTGAATATAAGAACAAGAAGGAGCTACACGTCTGTCTGTGGCTAAAATAAACCTTTTGCACACAGAGCAGATAAGCACTTTTCTTCAGCCGGAAAACCACACACACACGCACGTGCACACCACTAACACACACACACACACACACCCATAAATAGACATGGTCAGAGCTGACCTAATATATTTTATGAAAGCCCATCAGGACTCAACGTGACTAGCTCAGATGTTACACAAACTCACATAAACTCAGACACATTTAACTCCATGCGGTACACACACAGGCATCTGCACACAGAGACACACACACCTCTCATAAAAAAAATAACTAGCTCAGATCTGTGTTTACCTCCTACACAAAAACGTCCCTCCCCCACACACTCACGTGCAAAAACAAATCAAGTACAGTGCTGAGTAGGATTTACAGAACTAGGTCTTGAGCATTAAAACAAAGCCACTCGTGCAGAGAAAATTTACAAAGCCGTGGGGAAAAGGAGATAAAAGAGGGAAGGGCGAGAGGACTGCGCAGACAAAGACTCAAAACAGGGAAACTCCCTCCTCTTCTAAAGGCGGAGGACAAAAACCAAAGAGAGCAACCAGCAGGCTTTCATCACAGCCTGCAAAACCAAACCTCTCCTCAGCCATTAATTAATTTCCATCAAGGCTTCAGTCACTTTGCACCTACATCATTTTACAGTCGATGCGGAATGTAAAGAGGAAGACTATGGACAATTAGACGGATGTGAAAAGAAAGCATCTGCTTGAAAGATTGCTGAGAGAAAATCTGGTGGACAAAATAAAAAATAGGTCAGTAAGAGGTAAGAGTGCATTTGCTCTGGTGTTGCGTCTCTTCTGCATGTTTTTAGCTGCAAACCCGTTTTAAAACAAAATAAGCTCATCCATTATTAAAGTCTTGCACATTTGAATTTAAATTATTTGCGAGAAAGAGTTTCTTTTTCACCCTGAATGCTTTGACTCATTCAGGTAACCATGGAAGCAGCAGGATCACCATGGAGGAATTTTGTCTTGTTTACACTGATGTTTCCAGTAATACTGGAGGTCCACAGGGTCCTGGGCTGTCGGCTTGGCACCGGACCAGAGTGTGAGAAGGCTCCTTTTGTTCCAGGCCACAACTTGGCTGGGGAGGGGTTTGATATAGTGCGACTGCGTCGAACTGGAGCGTATGTCATTAACGTCAAAGCTCATCTGGATGACAACCACACCTGCACACTGTGTCCAAACAGATTCCAGAATGGACAGGTGAAAACTGTATAACCTGCTGCTTGAATCTATCATTTCACTCCTCATGCAATGCAGTTTACACTCCAGTTCCAAACCCTTCATTTCCCATAATTCCATCCTGCTGCTCTGTACTTGTCTTAAATATTGCTGTTCTTCTCCCCTCAGATTCAGAGGCTCCCCGCCGCAGTGCTTGACTGGCGCCCCTTCAGCCGCTGCAGTAAGCAGCTTTCCAGTGCGCTCCACCACTCTGTGGACTCCCTGCTGCGCAGCTCCAACTCACTGGTTAACAACAACTGGGGTTTGGGGTTGAGCCTCTCCATGATCGGCCAGGCAGTGCTTGGAGGAAGCCGCTCAGATTTGGCAAAGTTTGCTCGCTCACAGCACAGTGTGGACAAAGCTACATTTGCCATTCATGAAATTAGCTGCTCCTACTACAGGTAAATTGTTGGATGCATGGGGTCCTTCTGTGCAAAAAAGTATAAAATACAGGACAAAGATTGCACAACATTTTAAAGAAATTACCTTGAAAGGCAACAAAAAGATGTAGAAAGACAAAGAAACATTGCTGCAAGAACAAAGATTATTTTTAGCTTGGCAAAGCAGACTACCGTAATTTCTGGACTATAGAGCTCCGGACATCACGTGACTCTCAGATAGTAGACGCCATGTTGGCAGGCAACAAAGGTAAACAAAATGAACGGAATCGGCTTGGATTTTACTTCGTCGGAGTTTACCTCACACATTAAAACCGAAGGAATCGTTTTATATAGTCAGAAACTAAATAGACTGAACATCTCCGACCCTTACCGTGCCCCTGGGATACTTTTTTAAACACCAGAAGCTGTCGGAGCGGACCCGGCCAGGGAACCCCTTGGGATTCCCCCGGAGGAGCTGGCCTAAGTGGCTGGGGGGAGGGAAGTCTGGGCCTCTCGACTTAGGCTACTGCCCCCGCAACCCGACTCCGGATAAGCGGATGAAAATGGATGGATGGACAAATAACATAGATTTACATGTAAGTAGTTTAAATAGAGTGCTGTGCTGTTTGAATGTATAAACTGAACGCCAAGAGAAATCACTAGTCTGATTTTTTTTCCGTGAATAAAATAAATATGCCAAGCTGGAGCGTCTCAGGATCTGTCTGAGATCTGTCTCGGTGAAACAGATAATAGCAATCCAAAGTGCTTTTTATGTGTGATCTGACAATTGATCAACCATTGCTTAAAATTAAATACAGCTTAGTCGGTTAATTGCTGTCATCATAAAACACGTAAACGGCAGCACGCAGAAATCACGAGGCAACGTGTTACGTGACGTTTACTTGTTGCTATGAGTAACAAGACAGAAAAAGCCACGCCAAAATAAGTTTAGGAAGCCCACTAAGAATCGTAATAAAAGCATTTAAAATAAATACCATATACAGTTGAGGAAACGTTGGTTTAAGTACCTGATATGAAGCGGTCGCTGCATAAGCGAAAACCTTTACTCTCGGGGTCCCACAGTTTCATTTCAGCCCGGTCACTAGCGTGTTTTATTACAATGATCACACGTTTGCGGCGCTCCGGATCTTGGGGAATCCTGTAGATGGCTCATTCCTTATGTTGTCCGTGTCTGCTCTGGCATCGTGGGACACAACAGGAATCTACCATATTTACCGTTTGATTGAGTTTTCTGACAATAACAAATAGTCCAGCTGCGGGCTTCTGCCTGCCAAGATGGCGCCGTTTCAATTTGAACTGTTGCATGCCGGGAGAAGTGACGTCAACTCCCGGAGCTCAATATAAGCCGTACCGGGCTAAAAGCCGCAGATATCTACTGAATTGAAAACGTAGTTTAACTGAATGTAACTGAACGGATCGGTATCAAACAAAACAGAAAAGTTATTGATTAGTTTATTCATCGTCCTCCTGCGCACTGAAACCACTGAAGTCATCTTCTTCAGTGTCGGAGATTAACAGCCTCAGAAGAGCTTCGTCACATACCTTTTCTGTGGCGATGTCAGTGTCGCTCTCTGTGTTGCTGTCATCATCCCGGGGTGAAGCTGGGAAAACAAGCAGCGCCGTTTTACTGTGAAAAAAAATCCTCCTGGGCGCTTTCCGTAGCACTCCTTTAACCATTCCTTCATTAGACTTTCCAGCATCCATCCGTTCTGGTTACCAAAGCCGCACCTCATTATAAGCCGCATGGTTCAAAGTGTGGGAAAAAGTAGCGGCTTATAGTCCGGAAAATACGGTAAATAATTATATTATTTAAACTTTGCAAAGCAAGAATTTGGTCTAGATCACTCGGTCAAAGATTTAAAGGAAGAGAACAAAATCAACACTGAATGTGTTATCACAATAAGTCTACATGCTTGCAAACTTTGCAACATCTTTCCATTAAGGAAATAACCGTCTTTGTTGCAAATAAAATCCAGGCTATGCAACCGTGGTGTTTGCTTTTGTAGCTACAGGCTGGCCGACCACCCCCAGCTGAGTGCAGAGTTCACCAAGCATCTGAAGAGACTCCCGCAGAGTTTAGACACAGTCCAGAACAAAGCCCTGTACAGACGGCTCATAGACACCTACGGGACACACTATATACATCAGGTCAGAGAAACTAGCTGGATACACACAAGTTTCTGTTGCAGCTTATAAGACCTGCTGCTGAAAACGTTTAAGATGCCGTAAATCTTTGCTGAGCTACTTTTGTTTTTTAGGTCCAGCTTGGAGGTAAAGTGAGGCGAATCACCGCCTTCAGGACATGCTTGGCCACTCTGAAGGGGTTCTCAGAGTCTGAAATCAAAAACTGCCTGAATCTTGAACTCCGCATGGCTCTGGGTTTTCTCCCCGCCAATGCATCCTTCTCCAACAAGTGTGACAACCTCCTGAAGGGGAATCTTAGCATGGGGTTCTACCAGGGCTTCATGACACATAAGATTGAGGTCATTGGAGGGGAGAAGTATTTCCCTGACATCCTCTACCAGCGAGATCCATCCGAAGCATACCACAGCTGGATAAACAGCCTCCACGACAACCCAGACGTGGTTTCTTATGCCATCTTCCCACTGCACCATCTGGTGGAGGACACAGAAATCAGTGCTAACCTGAGAAGCATGGTCACCGATTACATCAAAGAGAACCAGTTGGAAGAACAGCACGGTGTGAAGAATTGCTCCCCGACTCCCAACGTGGATCACAACTGCTGCCCTTTGAGAGCCAGCAGAGGAACTCTGAGGCTGGAAATGCACAGAGCAGCAGGGCTGAGGGCCGACACCTTCACAAAAACAGACGCGTACGTTAAGATCTTCTATGGCGGCATTTACGAAGAGACTGAAACAGTGATGGACAACAATGACCCAGTATGGAACGCTACGTATGATTTTGGTTCAGTGGAGATGGGTCAGGACCTGAGGCTGGAAGTCTGGGACAGGGATGTGCTTTATAATGATGTAGCAGGGATTTGTGTTGTTTATCCAGAGAAGGGGACCCATTCTTTAAGCTGTCAGCTACGTAAAGGAGTTCTTTATTTCACTTACACCGTAACATGTGATGCCCATCTGACAGGGTTCAGGTGTGGACGATATTCTCCAAATGCAGAGTAAACTGGATTGTCAAAATTCTCCTGCAAGTTTGAGCAGTCTTGTTCTACTGCACTAAACTTTTATTATTTTCTTTCATATTTTATCAGTGTAGATAGCTTGTTAAGTCATGCTTTATATGTAAATATGTAGTCTGGCCACGACCCATAGACAGAGCTTAGTTGTAAGGATGAAATCTACGGTTATCTTCCTAACAGTTTTTGCACCCAGGCTAGGATCAATCAGAGCAACAAACAACATGATGTATTTATCACTACAAAAAGCAGCCTAAGGGGCAGTCTGCAATACACCGTCAAAGAAGTACTTATATCTGCTCACGTCTCAAAGAAAAGTCCAAGTCTAAACAGATCAAAGATGACGCCAAAGTAATTTCAAACAAGCACCATTCCTGAGCTGATCCAATCGTTATTTGGCTCTGTTGCAACTCTGCTGTCATTGTAAAAAAAAATAAAAATCTCTGCCATAATAGTGCCAAGCCCACACAATGTCTAACTACAAACACATGGCGCTTACACATTAGGGTCAGTACAGTCGGGTACAGGACCAGAATTTGATTTCACACATGGGTCACATATGAGTTTTCCGTTCTGAGGTGACTTTTTTCAGACGTCTTCCCCAGAGGTCTGACTGTGACCAAAGTGACACTACAGACTGATTGGCTGGCTGAAATTATGCTTACCAACTCCAATTGGCAAGTAGAATCAGTCAGTGGGAGGTTCCCACATGCGCAAATTTTCATGCTTGATGCTGTTAAGTCAACTTCTCTGTCTGTAGCAAGGAGCTGCAGCTCAGTGGGAATGGGAAAAGAGAGAGAGCTGTGTGTGTGTGTGTGTGTGTGTGTGTGTGTGGCCCTGTCCTCGCTCAGAGCAGCAAATTGCACGGAGCTCTTGCCCCAGCGAGCCGGCAGACAGCTGCTCAGTGGGAGGAGAAAGCAGAGTGTGTGTGGCCCACAGCAGCAGAGAACAAGAGTTTTATGAGGACACACACAGCAAATTAATAAAATAATGTGGTTCAGAGTCTCTATGCCCACCTTTGTTTATCATTTTATGGAGACACCACGGACTTCCCCATGCATCTTAAACGCTGCCCACGGGCTCTTGGACGCATTTCTGAGAAGTCCTTCAGAATTGCACGTGAACACTACACTGCCTGTACGAGACTGAACGGACACGATCCTCCCCCAACAGTACTGACCCTAATGTGTAAGCGGCAATAAAGGGCTGTGATTGGGTCGGCCTACACTGAGCCGAGCTAATGGAAAGAAGCTAGAAGAACATGCAGAGCTAATTATTTTGCTGCTGCTACATCTAGATTACTAGGCTAGTAGATTAAAACGTCTGAAAACAAAAGTTATTGACTTCTCAGTTTTTCCTCATGTCATTTTACCATGATCAGTGAAAAGGTCATTTCAAAAGTATTTCAAAAAATGTTTTGTAATTTACATGAAGTAGACAGTATTAGAGAACATATTAATCTTTGTATAAAATAAAGCAGACATTTTCGCATTCCCAATTACCTGCTTTTGTAAATTTTTGTAACAATAAACCAATGATCTTACCAACTAGACTGTTTTGTGATGCATATAAGTGCACCGATTTCAGAAAAAAAATGAGACTTGCTATTTTGAAGAATCCATTTGAAGAATCCTCCTTGAACCGTCACCTTATCGTGGTGGAGGAGTTTGAGTGCCCTAATGATCCTAGGAGCTATGTTGTCTGGGGCACTTAGTGCCCCTGGTAGGGTCTCCCATGACAAATTGGTCTTAGGTGAAGGGTGAGACAAAGAACGGTTCGAAGGATCTTTCATGGCGGTGAAAACGAAGAGTCGGAGTACCCGGCCCGGAGGGTTACCGGGGTCCCACCCTGGAGCCAGGCCTGGGGTTGGGGCCCGTGAGCGAGCGCCTGGTGGCCGGGCTTTCGCCCATGGGGCCCGGCCGGGCCCAGCCCGAACCGGATACATGGGCTCGTCCAACTGTGGACCCACCACCTGCAGGAGGAACATGAAGGGTCCGGTGCAATGTGAATCGGGTGGCAGACCAAGGCGGGAGCCTTGGCGGTCCAATCCCCGGACAAGAAAACTAGTTTTTGGGACATGGAACGTCACCTCGCTGGCGGGGAAGGAGCCGGAGCTTGTGGCAGAGGTTGAGCGGTACCGGCTAGATATAGTCGGACTCACCTCGACACATTGCATTGGCTCTGGAACCCGAGACCTGGAGAGGGGTTGGACACTCTACTTTGCTGGAGTTGATCCGGGTGAGAGGCGGAGGGCTGGGGTTGGCTTTTTGTTAGCCCCGAGACTCTCTGCCTGTGTGTTGGGGTTTACCCCGGGGGACAAGAGGGTAGCTTCCTTGCGCCTTCGGGTCGGGGAACGGGTCCTGACTGTTGTTTGTGCTTATGGGCCAAATATCAGTTCAGAGTACCCACCCTTTTTGGAGTCCCTGGGACGAGTGCTAGATAGTGCTCCATCAGGGGACTCCATTGTCCTGCTGGGGGACTTCAATGCTCACGTGGGCAATGACAGCTTGACCTGGAGGGGTGTGATTGGGAGGAACGGCCCACCTGATCAGAACTCGAGCGGTGTTTTGTTATTGGACTTCTGTGCAAGCCGCAGTTTGGCCATAACGAACACCATGTTCGAACATAAGGATGCCCACCGGTACACTTGGTACCAGGGCAGCCTAGGTCACAGGTTGATGATAGATTTTGTAGTCGTATCATCTGACCTGCGGCCGTATGTTTTGGACACCCGAGTGAAGAGAGGGGCGGAGCTGTCAACTGATCACCACCTGGTGGTGAGTTGGATCAGATGGCAAGGGAACATGCCGCGTAGACCTGGCAGACCCAAACGCATAGTGAGGGTCTGCTGGGAACGCCTGGCAGAAGAACCTGTCAAGACAGTCTTCAACTCCCACCTCCGGCAGAGCTTTGACCACGTCCCGAGAGCAGTGGGGGACATTGAGTCCGAGTGGGCCTTGTTCCACTCTGCGATTGTCGAGGCGGCTGTTGCTAGCTGTGGTCGTAAGGTGGCCGGTGCCAGTCGTGGTGGCAACCCCCGTACCCGCTGGTGGACACCAGAGGTTCGGGGAGCCGTCAGGCTGAAGAAGGAGGCCTACAGGGCGTGGCTGGTCTGTGGGTCTCCGGAGGCAGCAGACAGGTACCGGATAGCCAAGCGGGGTGCAGCAGTGGCAGTTGCCGAGGCAAAATCTCGGGCGTGGGAGGAGTTTGGTGAGGCCATGGAGAAAGACTATCGATCGGCTCCAAAGAGGTTCTGGCAAACTGTCCGGCGCCTCAGGAGAGGAAGGCAGCAACTCGCTCACACTGTTTACAGTGGGGATGGGGAGCTGCTGACGTCAACTGAGGCTATAGTCGGACGGTGGAAGGAATACTTTGAGGAGCTCCTCAATCCCACCAATGCGCATTCCGAGGAGGAACCAGAGCTGGGAGGCCTGGGGATGGACTGTCCGATCTCGGGGGCAGAAGTTGCTGAGGTAGTCAAACAACTACACAGCGGCGGAGCCCCGGGGGCGGATGAGGTTCGTCCTGGGTATCTCAAGGCTATGGATGTTGTAGGGCTGTCATGGTTGACACGTCTCTACAACATTGCGTGGTCATCGGGGGCAGTTCCTAGGGAGTGGCAGACCGGGGTGGTGGTCCCCATCTTTAAGAAGGGTGACCTGAGGGTGTGTTCCAACTATAGGGGGATCACACTCCTCAGCCTCCCTGGAAAGGTCTACGCCAAGGTACTGGAGAGGAGGGTCCGATCGATAGTTGAATCTCAGATAGAGGAGGAGCAATGTGGTTTTCGTCCTGGCCGTGGAACTGTGGACCAGCTCTATACCCTTGCAAGGGTGATGGAGGGGGCATGGGAGTTTGCCCAACCAATCCACATGTGCTTTGTGGATTTGGAGAAGGCTTATGACCGTGTCCCCAGGGGCACCCTGTGGGGGACGCTCCAGGAGTATGGGGTGGGTGGCTTTCTGTTAAGGGCCATTCAGTCCCTTTACCAGAGGAGCGTGAGTTTGGTCCGCATAGCCGGTAGTAAGTCGGACCTGTTCCCAGTGAGGGTTGGACTCCGCCAGGGCTGCCCTTTGTCACCGGTTCTGTTCATCACTTTTATGGACAGAATTTCTAGACGCAGCCGTGGTGTGGAGTGTGTCGAGTTTGGTGGCAGGAGAATCTCGTCTCTGCTTTTTGCGGATGATGTGGTCCTCCTAGCTTCATCCAGCTCTGACCTTCAGCTCTTGCTGGGTAGGTTCGCGGCCGAATGTGAAGCGGCTGGGATGAGGATCAGCACCTCCAAATCTGAGACCATGGTTCTCGACCGGAAAAGGGTGGCTTGCCACCTCCGGGTCGGGGGAGAGGTCCTACCTCAAGTGGAGGAGTTTAAGTATCTCGGGGTCTTGTTCACGAGTGAGGGTAGGAGGGATCGGGAGATCGACAGGCGGATTGGTTCGGCATCTGCAGTGATGCGGACGCTGAGCCGATCTGTCGTGGGGAAGAGGGAGCTGAGCCAGAAAGCCAGGCTCTCGATTTACCGGTCGATCTACGTCCCAATCCTCACCTATGGTCATGAGCTTTGGGTAATGACCGAAAGAACGAGATCGCGGATACAAGCGGCCGAAATGAGTTTCCTCCGTAGGGTGGCCGGGCTCAGCCTTAGAGATAGGGTGAGGAGCTCGGACATTCGGGAGGGACTCGGAGTAGAACCGCTGCTCCTCCGGATCGAAAGGAGCCAGTTGAGGTGGTTTGGGCATCTGGTCAGGATGCCTCCTGGACGCCTCCCCGGGGAGGTGTTTCGGGCATGTCCTGCCGGCAGAAGGCCCCCGGGTCGACCCAGGACACGTTGGAGAAGTTACATCTCCAATCTGGTCCGGGAACGCCTTGGGGTCCTGCCGGAGGAGCTGGTGGACAAGGCCGGGGAGAGGACGGCCTGGAGCTCCCTAGTTGGGATGCTGCCCCCGCGACCCGGACCCGGATAAGCGGAGGAAGACGACGACGACGACATTTGAATTTTAATGTGGTAAGTGCCATTTAATCAGGCATAGCTTTTAAATTAATTATCAATTGGTTTTACTAGAATATGCTGGTGAAGGTTCTCAGTCATCCATCCATCCATTTTCATCCACTTATCCGGAGTCAGGTCACAGGGGCAGCAGCTTAAGTCGAGAGGCCCAGACGTCCCTCTCCCCAGCCACTTGGGCCAGCTCCTCCAAGGAAATCCCAAAGCGTTCCCTGGCCAGGTGAGAAACATAGTCCCTCCACCATGTCCTGGGTCTACCTTTAGGCCTCCTCCCGGTTGGACATGCCCAGAAAACCTCATCAGGGAGGTGTCCAGGAGGCATCCTGACCAGATGCCCGAGCCACCTCAACAGCTCATGACCATAGGTGAGGGTAGGAACATAGATAGACCAATAAATCAAGAGCTTCGCCCTTCTGACTCAGCTCTCTCTTCACCATGACAGACCGGTACAACGCCCGCATCACTGCAGATGCAGCACCAATCCGCCTATCGATCTCACGCTCCAGTTTTTCCTCACTCGTGAACAAGACCCCGAGATACTAAAACTCCTCCACTTGAGGCAGGACCTCATCCCTGACCCGGAGAAGGCATTCTACCCTTTTCCGAATCAAGACCATGGTCTCAGATTTAGAGGAGCTGATTCTCATCCCAGCTGCTTCACACTCGGCTGCGAACCGCTCCAGCAAAAGCTGAAGATCCCGTTCTGATGAAGCCAACAGGACAACATCATCTGCAAAAAGCAGAGACCTGATCCTCAGGCCACAACAACGGATGCCCTCCACACCTTGGCTGCGCCTAGAAATCCTGTCCATAAAGGTTTTGAACAGAATCAGTGGGCAGCCTTGGTGGAGTCCAACTCTCACTGGGAACGAGCCCGACTTACTGCCGGCAATGCGGACCGAGCTCTGACACCGCCGGTCATACAGGGACCAAACAGCCCACATCAGAGGGCCTGAGCCATCCGCCGCAACTCACTGGGGATTTGAGAAGACAGCCGATACGCATGCACCATTTATATGGTGTGGCTGCATAATGCAATTTCTTAATAGATTCTATTTCCTAACAAAATAAATTTTGTCTTTATCTGAGCAAAACTAATGAATTCAAAAGGCGAACTATTGGTAGTGTATTCTATGTTAAAGAATGTAAGTACCTACGCCTTGTGTTTTCTGATGACATCATCCCTTTACAATATTCTATTGAAGGCTCACTGATCAGTAACGAGAAAAGTGTCAAGATTGACTGTGTTACTAAAATTCAACTTTAATAATTTTCAGAAAAGAAAAAGATGTTTCTTTAGGTTTATAGTTTTCAGGTTAAGATAAATAAAAGGAGCAGTATCTGCACAATCATGTGTGTGCCATCTAGCTTTACTCGCATTTTAGAGAGAATGCAAGACTGCCTGTAGCAAAGTTTTTAATTGGCGAAATAAGTACTAGATAATATTCACCAAATCTACCAGATAAAGTACCAAATGGACTTGTACATGTCTAGTAATGGCTCGATATAACAAGTTCTTATTGCTTCTACATACCGTGAAAAATCCTCAATGCTATTTACACTGCTAAACTGGAGCATGAACTAATTTTGCCTGTATTTTTGTGTAAAATAATTCTTGTTTAAATATTTAACTTAATTTTCAAGTATAAGAGGTTTTGTCAGAAAGTCTGAATAATCCATGCATACATAAATATGTTCGATAAATTTGAAAAAAAAAAAACAACTAAAGAAAGGCATTTAAAAATTAAATTCATCAACTATAATCAAAATATGTGCTGTCAATTAGAAAAGGTAGAAAAATGAATGCTGAGTGATTTACTTAAATGTGACAACTGATTAAAACAACAAATTTGCTTTGTTACAGGCTGATTAGGACCTCATTTCTGACGATCACACTGACGCCACTGAGACACCAGTCTGTCTTTTATTTTCTTCAAACCAGCTGATTCGTTCCTATAAGCTGCTCACCCAACTGGTTCAGCCTGTGTGGATTTTCCACCAAGACTTTCATGAATGTATTTTTGAGTTTTAGAAGTGCACGTTCAAAAAGATACGCTGGAAATTCCCTGGGTTTTCTTGGTAAAGAAACCTCGTGATGATTCATAGACATGAAAACACTGCCAAACTCTCATGGCAATAAGACCACATTCACAGTCTTTCACTTTCTTTTTATAGGAAAAAGACAACCATCGGATCTGGGTCTATGGTGTGGTGCGGGGTGGTGTTGATAAGGTTGCATCATTTCCCTATCCCACCTCTCTTTTGCACAAACAACTACTATAAGTGGGCAAGTGAAGCTAACCTGGTTCATACTTCTCTGCCAGGAAGTCTGAACTCACACACATATTGATGGTGATTAAACATTAAAATCCCATTAGTTGTCACACACGCTGGTGTGTGGTGAAATGTGTTCTCTACATTTCCCCTATCCCCTAGGGGAGCAATGAACTGCAGACACGGCCATGCTCGGGAACCATTTGGTGGTTTAACCCCCCCAATCAAACCCCTTAATGCCAACTGTCAAGAGAGGAGGCACTGGGTCCCATTTTTTAAAGTCTGGCATGACCTAACTGTGGATCTCCCAGTCTCAGGGCAGACACTCATACCACTGAGTTGAGCAGATACATTTATTTTGTTCTCCAATGGTGTGCCAGTGTAGCGTCCAGCAACGGTCAGTTTTAGGTACTGTTTGACCATTCAACATCTGGTCAAAAATGTGTTCCCTTTAAATCAGCCTGCCTTCATCCCATCAGCTGGAGCTCAGAGCCTCTCTGTAGCTCTGAACACAGATAACGAATTGTCAACAAAAATGTTTTCTCCTCAAGGTCCAAGTTTCCCTTATCGTCCTACAGGATTCTTCATTCAATTCAATTCAATTCAAAAATACTTTATTAATCCCAGAGGGAAATTGATTGCTGCAGTAGATCATAATAATAATAATAATAATAATAATAATCAAGTCATCAAAGAGTTATTGTATATTACAATGGCTGTTGGCAGGAAGGATCTCCAGTAGCGGTCAGTGTTGCAGCGAAACTGAAGAAGCCTCTGACTGAAGACACTCTTCCGTTGTCGGACAGTCTTGTGAAGAGAATGCTCAGGGTTGTCCATCATTTTCTTGATTCTCTGGAGAATCCTTCTTTGCATCATCTCCTCCAGCGGTTCCACAGTCGTCCCCAGAACAGAACCGGCCTTTTTTATTAGGCCGTTGAGCCTTTTCAGGTCCCTGCTTCTGATGCTGCTCCAAATAAGTGAACACTTGCAGCCCGGATCAGTTGCTAAATCAAAGAATGATTTCCTAAATAAATATGAACTTCTAAAACTTATAAGCGAGATAATCATTAAATAAATGTTTGTTTATTGCTACTTACAATAATTATAATATAATGAAATGTTTTCATTAATCTGTGCTCAATGATTGAAATGAAGGTTATGTTATGATTACATTGAAAGATTGATATATGTTTCAGCACGTTGAGATGACAAGGTCATCACCATTTGCACTCACACAAGGGCAAAGTAAGGTTAAGTTAAACTCATGACACAATGATAGTCCTTCACCCCAGATCAGAGCATCCAGTATCAAGAAAGGCGTGTTTCTGAGTTGTCTTGGTAATTCCTCAACTTGTCAACCTCTGGTTGGCTACACAAATCATAATATGAGAACATTAAAACTGGATCACTCTGGTGATTCAGCAGTTCAGTTCGCTTCAGACCGGCCATCTGATGCAAAACCCTCTTTAACCTTTAAAGCTTTTGAAACGTCGTCAAAATCTTGTTGCACCTGCGAAGCTGATACAGCAAACAGTTCCTGCAAAACAAGCTGATATTGTTGAGACTCCTTAAGAGTCCACCAGAGATGCGCGGTTCCATCCGTCTGTCGTGACCCGAGACATCTCTGGACTGAAGAGTCGGTGCCACGGTATTCTACAGCCCTTCGATGCCAGAGGTCATCCGACCTCTCTGACCTTCGGATCCACCAAGAGGGTCTCCGGAACTGGTGAAGTAGACATTGGACTATTCTAAAGTGGTCTTCTATGAGCCCGGACCTCAATCCTATTGAGCATTGCTGGAAGGAACTGAAACATGCCGTCTGGAAAAGGCGCCCTTCAAACCTGAGACAACTGGAGCAGTTTGCTTTAGAAAAGTGAGCCAAAATACCTGCTGACAGGTGCAGAAGTCTCACGAACAGGTACAGAAATCATTTGACAGCAGTGACTGCACAAAATATGACATTAGAGGTACCATCATTTTGTCCAGGCCTGTTCCATGAGTTTATTTTTTTTAATCATTCCATTGAAGCAAAGTTGAAAAGCAATGTCTGACTTTCATTGGTTAAATTTAATAGAAATTTTACTTTTTTTTTTTTGTCAAGAATCAAGTTATTCCTGTGACCATTGTGGGTTTTTCTTTCATTAACCAAAGGGTACAATTTTGTCCATGTCTGTAGGGCCCGACCGATATATCGGCCGGCCGATATTGGAGTCATTAACAGCATCAGCTATCGGCCAAAAAGATGGCCGATATGGCCAATATTGCGCTACCTATCCAGCAGATGGCGCCACCTTTATGAACCCATGTTGTGTGGCTCTACTCCTTTGAACTTTGAACACAAATTATTGTTTTGGAACTTTTTTTAAAATGTATTCTTATTTATGTTTCTTATGTGCAATTATTTCCTGTCCAGGGTGAATAAGTTCACCAAGTTACCTTCCACAGAGTGTTGCTTTGTTACAAAGCACAAGTATTACGTTTTATTTATTGCTGCATTTTTATTATTTTAATATTCTAATAGGGATCTTCTGTCCCTAAACTTGTGTGTTTTGTTAGATCGCCCAGAGTTAGCAAAGTCAGAAACAACATTTTGTAACCAGTTGTTTTAGCATAAAGCAATAGAAGGGAAGGCTTGCATTCACCTACATAAAAAACACTACAATATATGTGAATTCACTTACATTGTTTATGCTAAACTAAGACAACCAACTGCTGCCAGGTCATATTGGGCTGGTTATAAAATGCTTTTTCTGACTTGTCTAACTCTGGGGAATCTTAAGGCACAACTCTACTGAGTGGTGGAATATTCCTTAAAGTTAAAATGTATTTGTGGAAACCACAGTTTACAAGAAAACACTTGAATGTTAGATTTATGCGGTGACTGAGTTTGTGTGTTCTGTTGTTTTTGAGATCTGCTAAATAAATCTTATTTGCATTACTTGGAAACCCGAGTGAGTTACTGAGACAGTTCTTTGGTGTGTAATAGAGGAATAAGTTTGCATCAAGAAGGAGGAGAATGAAGGGTTTAAGCATAAGAAAATTTTTATTTTTATTTTGTGAGGGAGATATATCAGCCATTATATCGGCTATCGGCCTTTGTTAAAAGTTTTATATCGTATCGGTACCAAAAAAAGCATATGCTAATGTTTAATGACTGAAAAACAAATACAAATATTTCAAATGTTTATTATTGGTTAAAACACAAACCTGAAAACATACAAAGAACATAACAAAACCTTAAGCAGTAACATGTAAAGTTACAGCCAATAGGCCACTCATCTACATCATGAACACATCAGGTGGCGTTGGAACATGGCCTGCATCTCTTGGTTTGTTTAGGATAAACTCATTCCAGATGGACGTTTTCTATTCCTCCCATTTTTTAAATATTGTTAAATTCATCAATATTAAAACTGAATGTTGTACATTACAAAATATGAAGTGGTGTTTCCTGTTAAAGGTTGTTAAATTCACAGGCTGAATCTCGTGACAAAAATGCAAATACACAACACGGAAATGTTGATACAGCTTTAACTTTGGAAAATTGTTTAGAAATAAACAAAATCAAACACGTTACCAGTATTTTAGCACCGTTGCGAACGTGTGAGTACGTACAAAGTTCATGGATATTAAAAAGGGACAATCCCTTGATGGCATCTATTTTTTTATTTTATCGGTAGTCTTTTTATTAAGTAACCATATCTCATTCAGTCATAATGAACCTAGGCCACATGAACTCGTAGGATGAACGTTCCTTCATGTGGAGGGTAAATCTTTAGAAACATTTACCGTGCAACCAAGTCTTTTTCAAGGCAGCGTTTGTAAAAAGACTACCGTTATCCAATCCCAAGGTCTTCAAAAATGCATTTGCTCAGTTTCAAGTCTGATGTGTTTGTGTGTCACAGTCCCAGGGAGGCTTTGAGCAAAGACGCTATGTCTTCAGGTACGGTCCCTTCACCACCTAAAGAACAATTCATTAACAAACCAGTAACAAACTGATTATCATGTCAAATGCTCTAAATTGTCACAGAAAATCGTCCTCCATTGTGAAATGCTTTAAATTTGATTAACTTGCACTTAAATAAAAATATACATATACTTTAAAACGGGACTTTTTTGTACTATTCTTTGATTTTATTCAACATATCCATGTTTATTCTAGTAATACGTGATATGGCCTAAAATCTACATCGCGATAAATTTTGAAGCACGTGCAGTAATGACATACAGGTGTTGGTCATAAAATGAGAATACCACGACAAAGTAGATTGTTTTCAGTAATTCCATTCAAAAAGTGAAACTTGTATGTTAGATTATTCATTAAACACAGACTGATGTATTTCAAGTGTTGATTTCTTTAATTTTGATGATTCTAACAGACAAATAATGAAAATCACTCATTTGGGGGTGCTAAAAGCAAGCCAAAACTGCAAAGTATCCCTTTCACGGTTTCCCCACACACCTGTAGACGATCCCTTACCTTGGTCAGCAGCGGTCATGTCCTGTTCAAGCTTTAGTTTCTTGTTGCCGAGCTGCAGGATGCCGTCCTCGATGCTGCCCTGACTGATCAGCTTAATCACCTTTACGGTCCTGGCACACACAGAGAGGTGTGTTACCAACTACATCGAACCCTTAAAACGGGCAGCTTGTTTAAGTGGATTTTTCTCCTGCTTAAAGCATTCCATAAATTCCAGTTTTAACTTTTAAATCCCGTCACACTCATAGGGATGGGTACCTTTGACATTTGAATCGATCCGGTACTAATTCCCGGTACCTACAAATCGATACCGGTACTTAACGGTACCAATTTTCGATACTTTTGAGTGTTTAATATTTTTAATTTTCTTTCATAATTAAATATATATTTTTCTCAATATATAACAATATTTGACAAATTTCACGATAAATAACATACAACTGTTTGTATTTTAACATCATCCTTGTAGTTTTATAAGCTGATAATTAAACTGAAGCAAACATCTTTACTGTGAACTAAATTTACTGTGTATCTTCATTCCTTTTGCCGTCTTTTTTTTCCTACTGGGAAGTTAGAATTTCCGAGGAGAAAGCGAACGCACCATTAGCTGATCACAATGGCGGCATAGGAAGCTAACATACCAAGCTAACGTTATCTTAAACAGTTTATTTAACTGCTGGAGCAGATTAAAACGATGATGCCTCACACTTAGATCGTTGTCGCTGGTTTCATCTTCACCCAATCACCCGTCGCATTTAGTAAAGTGAAGCCAAACTTTAGAGCGCGTTCATGTCCTTCTAGTCGGAATTTCAGAGTTCCGAGGAGAAAGGGAACGCACCATTAGCGAAACGGAAGCTAAAGTATCAAGCTAACGTTATCTTAAACATTTTATTTACCTACCGGAGCAGATTAAGATGAGAATGTCTCACTTAGATCGTTGTCGCTGGTTTCATCATCACCCAGTTACCCATCACATTTAGTGAAGTGGACCCAAGCTTTAGCGTGCGTTCTTTCTACCACGCTGCTCTGTTTACAACTCGCTCGCAGCTACCGACGCCGTAACACTCTTGCGCATGCGCAGCTGTCTAGGCAAGTACTCGTTGTGAAGGACGGGTACCGAAACGAGGCACTGTTTCAAATGACGTGAATCGGTGCTCGGTCTGTACTATGGAATTCGGTCGGTACCTTAAAAAGTACCGAATTCGGTACACATCCCTAACTCCATATGTAGCTCACCATGTTAAAGCCGATCTATTATCCCAAAAAGAGGATTACGCTAAATTAAAATGACTACATTTCGATGCCACCTCACCTGGTCTGGCCCACACGGTGGCATCGGTCCTCTGCCTGCTTGTCGTTGTAGGGATTACAGTCGATGTCATGCAGGATGACGACGTTAGCCGAGGTGAGGTTGATGCCCAGCCCACCGGCACGTGTTGATAACAGGAACAGGAATATGTCTGGGTCAGTGTTGTACTCATCTATCAACACTATCCTACAAAAAGGAAGACGGCACAAACGGTGAGGTGAGGGTGAATTCTGATTCTAGTTTAGCAATTTTTGTTTTTATTTAACTTGAATTGTGACAAGTGCCTTACCGTTCAGCTATGGGCGTGGATCCATCCAGTCTGACGTAACGGTGATCGAGGTGCTTCAGCAGCACCTCCACAATGTCCAGCATCATGGTAAACTGACTGAATAACACCACTCTGTCTCCCTGAGGAGGACAGAAATGTTAATAACCTGTGCTAAGAAGTAATAAACACGTGCTTTATTATTCACAAAGGCTGTTTAGCACGCATGTTCTGACCCGGCTTTTTAGTGAGGCTAGCAGCTCTTTCAGGTGGAGGAATTTCCCAGAGTCGAGCAGAAGATTTTTATCAAGCTGGTAGGAGCTGATGGAGAAGTACTGCTGACACAGACGATGCAGTTCAAAGTCTGACATCACCTCCATGTCTTCCTGGATCAGAGCGGCGTTGGCATCAATGTGTGTTGGTTCCTAAGGAAGGAAAGAAGCAATTAACATGAGGAACAAAACATGAACAAGGGGGGGGGGACATGGAGATTTGGTAGTAGGATGGACCTTAAGCATAAGTTTGCTCATGGCTTGGAGCTTTTCTGTGGTGTAGTACTGTCTATGGAGAAGAGGATGGTTGGCCATCTTCCTCAGCTGCATCATTACATTACACAGCTCCCGCTCTGAAGACAAACACAAAATAATGTTTAACACCATCAATCACAACGTGGAAGACTCAGGACAGCAATAAAATGAGTCTTACTCTCTCCGTTTGTGGTACTTTTAAGTTTTTTCAGCAGGGCCTCGTAGAGAGCCTTCTGTTTCTCACTCATCGGGCAGAACTCCACCATTTCTTCTTTAGATGGAAGCTGCTTGAGAACCTGGGAAAAGTCAGAAAACTGTTTTTATTAGAATTAAAAACAAGCCTAAAGACCAAAAGAGCCCGTGAACATTCTTCAGTAAAGCGGATCCCAGAGAATAAATTTGTCGTGACTAGGGTTGTCACGGTAACCGGTGTAGCGGTAAACCCCGGTAAAAAAGTTGACAATAATAATAACCGTCTTGTTTTTAAAAAAAAAAACTATATTATCTCGGTGGGTTTACCGTGGCTGCGGTGTAGGCGCGGTGACCCTTACCAGCCACCGTATCATCTGCTGAAGTTGCCGGCGGCACATGAGCACTTTGTTGTTTACAACCAAAACTTTCTTGAAGCTAAAGCTGAAATACTGGCCAAAGGAGGAGACGGCAGCGCTCAGGAGGACATTTTTTATCCCTCAAAGAAGACAAAGTGGGAAGTACGGGCATCTTTTAGATATTTGAAGAATGCTGAGGGAGTTTATAGAAGACGGACGGCTATCCTGTTTGCAGCACGTGCAGAAAAAGTGTCTGTGAAAGGCAGCAACTCTTCAAATCTCATGACACATCTGCGTGACCATCACCCACAACTCTACAGTCAACGCAAGGCAAGCTAACGTTAGCGTTTTAGCTAAAATGCGTGATCCGAGGATTTGGGTTGAGGGAGAATGCAACGAGTCGCTAAATAAAGCAGCCGCAGCGCCGCTACCTGCATATAAACCGTGTCGCGGACACCCCCATGTTGAAATGACGCTATGCATTACGGGGCTCCCAGGGGCAGATAAGAGTTGGTCTCTCTCCGAGAATAATTATGAATTTAACAATGATTACTGCCTGATGACATTTTCCCAAATCTGCAAAGCTCACTGGAAGGACACAAACCGAGGACAATATTTTCCTGATATAGGGTTTATTACTCAAATACGGGTAAAAAAGTATCTGATTAGAAGGCTACTTGAGTACTGAGTATCATCTGATCTAATATTTTTAAAATGATGACATCAAACAGACAAAAAATAAGAAGTTATCGGCAAATATTGTATTTTAAAGACCAAAGGGGAAAAATGTAAACAAATAAACAACATAATTACAAAATAACTAATTTTAGGCTAAATTTAGACACAAACAGTACAATATTTCCCTGATATACAGGGTTTATTTAGTTGTCTTGAAATGCAACACGTTAAAAAAAAAATACAGCGATAATACCGAAAACCGTGATAATTTAGGTCACAATAACTGAGAGGTTACATTTTCACACCGTGACAACCCTAGTTGTGACCTTTAAAAAGAAGCATTGATGAATAACTCCGACTATTTGGCTTAAAGTACTAATATTTAGTGATTGAAACAAAGCACAATGAAATACAATCAATGTCTAAAAGTCAAATAACTTTCCCATTTCCAAAGATCGACTCACCTCACTCTTGACTCGCCGCAGAATAAACGGCTTCATGATAAGTTTGGCCTGAGAGATACGATCCCTCTCAAAACTGCTTTGTTCCTCGTGAGATTTCTGACAACAAAAGAAGTTACCATTTCTGTGACACTTAAACACGTGGTACTGCTACTCTTGTGGTAACATGTACTTAAGAGTATTTGATTCCAGTTTTTCAATCAAGTATGTTTGAGCCTGCATCCTCTTTGAGTTTACAGTATTTGGCGTCATTCGGTCTGAGTGAAGACAGAAGTCCAAAGAAACCAAACCCACCATGGAAAACATTTTAGAAAGTTGTATCGTGGAGCTGGAGAACATTGAAGGCATGATGAAGTTCAGGAGAGACATCAGCTCCAGGAGGTTGTTCTGTAGAGGAGTTCCTGTTAGCAGCAGGCGATGCTCAGCCTACATGAAGAAAAAAAAAATACAGAAAATGGACATCTTGGAAATAAAGTAGAGGGGAAAAATAATTCTGAGATAATGAATCAAATCTCTACAGAAATAAAGGGATAAATATGTAAAGGATAGAAGTCAGCTCACATTAATAGACATGAGGTGACGGTAGCGGTGAGTGTTCATGTTCTTTAACATGTGGCCTTCATCAAATATGGCGTACTGCAGTTGCAGCTTCCGGAAAAGGCTGCGGTCGCTGTCGTTACCGATGGCCAAGCTATACCTATCAGTCACACACAAGAAATGTTTAGCAGGAGTTGCATCATGTTCACTGTGCTCTCAAAGTCAACAGCGCCAACTTAATAAACGCAAAAACATTTTTATGGCGACATGTTTATGGTGTTTGCGTACGTGGTCACGATGACGTTGAATGAAATTTCCCCAGAGAGGATGTCATGTTTGAGGTAGCGTCGCTCTTCCACAGAACCTGTTTAAAACGGTACATGTGATAGTTAATTCTAGTCTGAGATCCATCTTTAGAAAATACTTCATGTTGGCATCTAGCAGTAATTTAGTGAAGCCTCTGCGAGCAGTAAAACACAATGATGTCTACTGAACGGAGGAGAAAATAAATGAGTGAGGATTACCATAATAAATAAGGACTTCAAGGCTTGGACACCACAACTTGAGCTCTCTAACCCAGTTATCTAAAGGATGGAGAAAAAAAAAACACAATATCATTTTACAGGCAGCTTTACAAAGATAATACCCTAAAGAAACACACTTGTACCCTCTTTAAAACATGGCTGACTCGTTTAATCAGCATGTTTGCAGTGGCCTCTAGTAGGAATGATGGTCTTGTAAGTCGTACTGGAGTGGGGGACTGCTCAGATGCAACACAATCAAACTTGAAATACCAAAGAAAGCATAAAAAGTTTCCTCCAGATAACATCTCTCTTACCACAATCTCTGTTACCATCATCATATTAGTTTTAAACGTTTGGGCTACACCTAACCCGACCCAACAGGTGAAGGGCTACCCCATAGGGATGGGTATCTTTGACATGTGAATCGATCTGGTACTAATTCCTGGTACCTAGGAATCGATACCGGTACTTAACGGTACCAACTTTTGATACTTTTGAGTGTTTAATATTTTAATTCTCTTTTATAATTAAATATATATTTTCTCAATATATAACCATATTTGATAAATATCACGATAACATACAACTGTTTGTATTTTAACATCGTCCTTGTAGTTTTATAAGCTGATAATTAAACTGAAGCAAACACCTTTACTGTGAACTAAATTTACTGTGTATCTTCATTCCTTTTACCGTCCTTTTTCATTTAATATTTCCTACTGGGAAGTTAGAATTTCCGAGGAGAAAGCGAACGCACCATTAGCTGATAACAATGGTGGCAATGGAAGCTAATTTATCAAGCTAACGTTATCTTAAACAGTTTATTTAGCTGCTGGAGCAGATTAAAACGATGATGCCTCACACTTAGATCGTTGTCTCAGGTTTCATCTTCACCCAATCACCCGTCGCATTTAGTAAAGTGAAGCCAAACTTTAGAGCACGTTCATGTTCTTCTAGCCGAAGATTTGGAGTTCCGAGGAGAAAGCGAACGCACCATTAGCGAAACGGAAGCTAAAATATCAAGCTAACGTGATCTTAAACATTTTATTTACCTACCGGAGCAGATTAAGATGAGGATGTCTCACTTAGATCGTTGTCGCTGGTTTCATCATCACCCAGTTACCCATCACATTTAGTGAAGAGGACCCAAGCTTTAGCGTGCGTTCTTTCTACCGTGCTGCTCTGTTTACAACTGGCTCACAGCGACCAACGTATCGCTCTTGTGCATGCGCAGCTGTCTAGGCAAGTTCTCATTATGAAGGACGGGCACCGAAACGAGGCACCATTTCAAATGATGTGAACCGGTGCTCTGTCGGTACTATGGCATTCGGTCAGTACCTTAAAAAGTACCGAATTCGGAACCCATCGCTACTACCCCATCTTCTGTGGCTAAATCAACAATTGGCTGATCGGTCAGAAGTGTTGCCCCTTATTCTCATGTGTGGGTCTAACCAATTGCAGCACAGTAATATTGTTGACTTACAGATCAACCAGCCAATGAAAAATGAACAACTATGGTAAATGGCGTGAGGTCAAAGGACATTCGCACGAGAATGTCCTTTGACCGAACACCAATAGATCTGCATGTCATGATGTCACTAAGGCATCACAAGCCATGAAGAGGTCCTGATGTTTAACGGGCTTCCGGTTAGAGGTAAGAACCCGTTACTTTTCCAAGAAGGTAGATGACAAATGAAACTGAGACGCGCGTAGTCCGAGTCAGTGCAGATCACCAGCTTGCGGACACCACGGTCAGCAGCGAGTTGTAGCACTATCAAGATCCCAGCCACTTCAGCAAACTGTGAGGTCTTAGGACCTAACTGGTAACACTCAGAGTCTTTCCGGTTGGCATGTAGCCAAACAACACCCATGCCTAAACGAGGTTCAGTGCCGTGTCGAAAGGAACTGCCATCAACGTACACAGTCGGCAAGTCCACACAGAGAGCCTGGTCGAAGTAGTGGTGACAGTTCCTTTCGACACGGCACTGTGTCCCTCTGTTTGTGTGTATACATGGTTGTATTTACCCTCTATTGATTCAATACAATTTGATCCAACTATCTTTAACGGGAGGACCTTTTGTGGCCTTCTTCTGCAATCTAAGTAAGAATGATTGTGATTGGTGGCTCGCTGCATACAGTCTGTGCTGTGTGTCAGGTCCACAAAAAGCTTTACGGCACCCATAGTCACTTTTTTGGGACTTCCTCTGAACATTTTTTATACATCTCCCAACCTTACATAGCACTGTTTGCTACATTATCACATACAGTGTGAGACAAACAGTTATTTTTGAAGGTCCATACCCAGAGTAGAGGAAGGCACAGTGATGAGATGAGGACCTTGTATACCATTTTCATACAGCTGGGCCAGAAATGCTATAGCCTGGATGGTTTTCCCCAAACCCTGAAAGGAGTAAAAGAAAAACGAGTCAAAAAGCCAGCGGTAACCATTTTGTTTTTGTCTTTAGCTCTGCAGACTATTTATTGTAGCACAAAAATACTTATTTATAACAATTTCGCATGAAGGTTCATATAACTCCGCCTCCTGACATGAGAGCCCAAACTGCGATAGAATTGCTCGCATGAAAATTGCAGACCCATTAGGGGTGGGCGGTATACGGTAGAAATGATATTAATTTGGCCGGTAGCGCATGTTGACGACGTCATCAAGCGGCGTCTGTTGAGGCTGAAAGCATGGAGCCTGTGGTGGAGGAGGTTCTCATAAAGAAGACCGGTGCAACATCGGTCATTTGGACTTGGTTTGGCTTTAAGGAGTCGGATGTGGAGCAGAACCATATAATCTGCAAAGTATGCCAGAATAAAGTATTAACGAATAGAGGGAATACATCTAATTTGTTTTACCACCTCAAAACGAAGCACGTTGTGGAATACGAAGAAAGCCAAAAACTGCGTCCTCAAAAAACGCCCAGTCAGTCGAGCGGTAAGAAAAAAGGTGGTCTTACACACCAGCAGACGGATATTTTACAAGCATTTGCTAAAGGCACTCAGTATGAGAGAAATAATCAACGGTGGATTGATATTACAAACGCCATTACCACGTACCTGTGTAAGGACATGGTGCCGTTTCTTACAGTGGAGAAAAGCGGCTTTCGGGACATGATTAAGACACTCGATCCACGTTACGAGGTACCGAGCCGCAAACACTTCAGCCAAACAGAGATGCCAAAACTGCACGAGAAAGTCCGCGAGCAAGTAAAGCAAGAACTCCGAGGAATAACACACTATGCATCTACGACGGACTTGTGGTATCTGGTATGTGGGTATGTTTAGAAACAGTCGTTTTTGACATATATACAAAAGAAAGTCATATATTGCAATATTTACCGTTACCGCACATTTTTCAAATTATATCGCAATATAGATTTTAGGCTATATCGCCCACCCCCAAGATCCATAACATTCAACACCGCCGACGGTCACCTGCTCCGCACCGGAAATGTGGCTCTAAACAAGCTTTATTAAAGAGCAAGTCAAACCCTGCCAGAGTCTTACTCCACTCCCACTTCCTGTTTGAAAAATGCAACAAATGCTGTTTCCTGGCAGACCGAGAGGGTGGAGTTGCTAACAAATACACACACACACAGGCTCACAACAACATTGTGACATCATAATGTACCAGCTAACATCATGGTGTTCCTGTAGCCAATAACAATGGCAGATTTAAAATCAAATGCAGTGCAGAGTTTTTACCTGAAGAGGGCGCAACACTGACAGTTTTAGGCAGAATATTTAAATTTTAACTAAGATGCACTAAGTGCCAATTTACCGACTGCACATGTCTATAGCATAATTAGACACTTGTTTATATAGTTTGTCAGCAAAAAAAAGTTGATTTGGGGGTGACTTGCTCTTTAAATACAAAGCCGCTTCCTGGAATTGTTTGAATTGAAGTACTACCTATCCTACAGGCTTTCACATGGCTGCCTTACCATTTCATCAGCGAGGATGGCGCTCAGGTTGTGTTCATGCAGGAGCAACAGCCACTTCAGACCAATCAACTGGTATGGTTTCATCTCTAACCTGAGACAAAATAAATTACCAGCCTAGGATTACTACTTGGATTTTCACAATAAAATGCATGACACTGTCCAACATTTCTACAGGTAAAATTCTGTATATTTTTTGCAGTGCTGTGACAACACAACATATGAAGGATTTTACTCACTGACTGTTGAGTATGCTGGGCGCTTTCACGGATCCTGACCCACTCTCCATCACCTTCGTGACCCGTTGAATCATTTTTGAAGAAATGGTCTCACATTTGGACATGAGCCCCAGGACTACCCTTCGCTCCCTGAGGACAACTTTACAACCTGACACCAAATTTTCTGAAAGTCCGTTTTCTTTATGGAAGACTTCCCACTGAGGAGGAACAGAAAGGAATGGAATTCATGCATTCCTGTATCAATTACTCATATAAACAGAGAAATATTTTTCATTTTTACATTAAACTGATAATTTAGTAAACTAAAACGTTTTAAGGAACAAAACGTGAATGATGTATAAACGATTTACTTGTGGTAAAAAAAAACATAAAAATAAAAAACCTCACCAAGCTTTCCCAGCTGTCATACGGCCTCATTTCCACGATCTTCTGGGCCTTTTTTATTGAACAACCAGAAATCAAGGAGAGCTCATCTAGAGAAGCATCTTGAAAAAAAGTGACTATCGCAGTCTTTGCGTCCATCGCGCCTTCTTTAGCATCCAGCTCATCATCGGAATCGTCATACTCGCTCGACACGGCGTCCTCTTCACCACTATCCTCTTCATCAGAACTGATGTGCTTATTGGCGGCTTGTGCCTTCCTTTTTCTCTCCTCTGCCTGCTTCTTAGCTATACTGGTCTCGCTCGCAAATCTAGACAAAACCTGAGCGGCTGACGATGATGAGGAAGGCTTCACAGAAGAAGAAGTCTGTCTCTGCTTTTCAAAAGAGGATGAAGGAGCTGAATCTGATTTTTTTGCATAAAATGACAGAATGCTGTTTTTTGAACTTTTGTGGTTGTCTGACTCAGATTCATCTTCGCTGTCCTTTGTTACATCAGTGTCATTTCCACTGTTTCCGTCTGATGCACTGACATCTTCATGATCTTTAAAATCTTCACTATTTTTATCATCTTTAGAATTTTGGTCCCGCAAATTAGTCAACTTGCTGCGTTTAGATGAAGATTCCTCTGAATCAACTGAGCTGGAACTATTTTCTGTCAAATAATAAAAAGAGAAATTACAAATAAATGAGACATAAATGACAAGATAGCAAAATTCAGACAAGAAGATTTTGCAGCACCTGTGTCTGAGAACATTTGCAGGACCAGCAAAGACTCTTCAACATTCCAGTCGTGTTCTTTAAGCACCAGCCGCAACTCCTACGCCCAAAAAATTAATGTAAGCCTCGGTCAGTGAACACCTTCTAGACTAGAAACAACTCATCTATCAAAAAGTAGAAGCCGGCCGATATGTTTTCTTTAAGCCCGATGCAGATTTTTAAAGAATTTAATTGCTGATGACCGATATCTAAAGCCTATATATATATATATATATATGCATATGCATATATATATACGTATATATATATATGCATATATATACATATATATATATCTATATATATGCATATATATGTATATATATGCATATACATATATATATATATATATACATTTATATGTATATACATATAAATATATATACATATATATGTATATGTATATATATTTATATACATATACATACACATATATATACACGTTTTAGCAGCACATTGATTGTGAAAGATAACTGAACACTCACTGTGTGAAATAAGTCAATAAACCTCTTAATATTTATTGAACATTAAACAAACAGTGGGTTGGGTGGGGGGGAGTGGGGGTCCTTCGGGTCTTTTCTTAAGTCTAGTAGTGGCGGCAGTTGGCCACACAGGTGCCTGTTATTTATTTATTTATTTTTAGATGGGCTTTAAAAATAATTTTGGCCGATGAAGAAAAAAATGTATGCATCGGGCAGCCTCTATCAAAAAGCATGAGTTTGATGGCTAAAGACCAAAATCACTCATTTTTTGACACATTAGCAGCGGTCTTTAGGATAAATAAATGCCTTGTGAGTTAATCTCTGTGGGGAAAACGGTCTGATGTTCCTGTTCCAAGAAGTAGAAGTTACCCAGAGAAAAAGAGAGCAGAAAAACGGTTTTGCAGTCTTACTTCCTGATATTCGGACACCTCACCTCTGATTGGCTGACAGGAATGGGACTACCACTGACTCTGTTTGCTTTGCTTTGTGTTATTTCCACAAATAGCACAAGTCTGAAAAAGTTCTGCTGTGTTGTGGAGTTGCTAATGCTAACAATTAGCTTCTACTAGCAGACGCGCTCTGCTGTTTCCTGGACGTTAAACTAACGGTCTTCCCCGACGTGAGCCAAGATGAGTGAATCCATGAATGATAATTTTCAGCGTGACGTTGACCTGTGTGGCGTTTTCTGACCAAGCCTTTCCTCGTCTATTTTCCATCAGCAGCTAATGCAGGAAATTCATGTAGAAGACTAATAAAGTTCAGCTTGCATGTGACACTCAATGACAAATCTTCATTTCAAAAATAAGAAGTAAAACGATCTGTTTCTCGGTGAACTTGGTCTTTAATTTAGTCCCTATACTAAAGTATGATCAAGTTAGAGACGCTCCATATCTTAACCTCCTTATCCTGGTCCGGAAACCGCTTCTGGAGTCTTCTCACCATGGCCTCTTTCTTCTCCCAATGTGGTTCTTTAACCTCTGTTTCTTCTTTACAGGAGACCTTTAAAATACGTGATTATTCTCATTTCAGGTTTTTAACGACAAAAATGTGAACCACAAGAGAAAAAACACGTTTTTTAAACGAAATAGAAAAATGTATGATATTACCAGAGATGGTTTCCTTTTCTTGCTGGGTTGAATCTCCCCACTATCCTGAGAACAGCTGGATCCATCCTGCTTTCTCTTCCTGTCATTACTCAGAGCTGATGAGACAAAATATCCAGTGTTGTCGCAACAAAAACTGACAAAAGCAGTCAGCGGTAACCTGTTTTTTATTTTTTAAAGTGAATGATGTATAAGAATGAAGAATGACATCCTATGGTCAGATTTGGGTACTGCAGCCTTTTTCTAAACACAGGTCACTATCTCACTCCTGTTCCACAGTTTTGATGGCTGTTGCCATTTATGGATCATTGCTGGAATATTCTAGATGACAAGCAAAGATGAGTCATACACAACTCAAAAACTAGAAATACATTTCATTGCAATACTGAGTTTTTTGTTAGTTGAAAATGTAGCTTGAGATATTTTTAAACCTGACTATTTGCTTCTAATTCACCGCTAGCACTGTTAGCTTAACGTTAACTTCTAGCCTTTTAACCCAATATTAGAGCAAAACAATGCCGGTTCAGGGGATCCAAGGAGTAACTTCTGGGTTGCTCCTGTTTACTGGCTTAAGCCGGGCATACACTGTGCGACTTTTTCACTTTTTTGAGTCGATTTTCCACTCGTGTGAGAATCCACGAGATCGGGGCGAGTTTTGCGCTGTGCGTCGTGTAGTGTACAGGGGGGTTACGAGAGGCGATTAACACCACGTGACCAGCTACCAGCAATCGTGAGCTCGCACGGACTTCTGGTGTGCTTGATATTTTGCTCGTCCCTCGTGAGGGTATCGCACTGTTGAAGCGGCGCTGCGAGCAGCTGCGACCCAAAAAGTATCAGAACCGCTCACGGCGCATGCGCAATCCTGCATCAACACCGCTCACCCGCTATCTCCCTAATAACACACATTGTTCGTTTTTATTTCTACACGTTTTTTTACTCACAAAGATTGTCAAGAAAGCGTGTTTGTCGTGTTCGTGTCAAATTAAACTGATCACAAAACACAGATTTACTTTCTTTATTTCGTTTTCCTCATCCAACCCCCATAAATCCCTGTGTGTCCTCCTGCAGCACTCCCGAAGGACAACAGGCAAAACAAGACAAAAAAGTCTGACGTGTTGTGTAAAAACTGCTATTTTTAGCATATTTTTAGGGCCGACGTGTTGCTACCAGACGTACAGTGTGAGCAGTCAGGTCACATCCGAGAACTGGGTCGTACAGTGTGAGCACATGACTCGTGAGATCTGCGTTGCGAGGAAGTCGTACAGTTTGAGCTGAAGCTGAGTGCTACGAGTGAAAAAGTCGCACAGTGTACGCCCGGCTTTAGGATCTTTACAAAACAATAACTAGGCAACCTCACTGCCTCAATGATTGTAAATATTGTAAACAACGTCCCTCTTTGGCTTTTTTGAAAGGAAAAAACTGGCAACACCTCAGTAGGCTGAGATGAAAATCTGTTTCAAATAAACTTTTTGTTAAGAACTGAGATCTACAAAAGGTCATGATTTAATATTGATTTATATTACATATGCTTGTGTTCTCATTTGTTTTATCTCTGTATGTATATCTTTATTTTTTGTTAACTAATGTCATGTGTAATTTCACTAATGAGATCGCTGTCAGTGACGCATAAAAGGCACGTGACAAAATAAACCAGGTGTTCCCTGATTGAGACGCGAAGGAGTGATGTGGCTGTGTTATTTCCTCCGTCAGTGAGATGAGATTGATGATTCTGCTAACAGGTTATGGGCCCAGTCTAATCGGTAAAAGGAGCCTAACCGAAGGATTCCCGCAGACACATTAAGAGGAACGATCACCTTTGGTGAGCCGCTGTCAGCCTACACCATGAGCCGGCGAGTGATGGAATCCGGAAGCAGGTGGGCAAGATTGGCATTTGACGGAGATGAGCAGAAATACGAGTTGTGGGAAACCAAATTCCTAGGCCACTTAAGATTACAAGGACTAAAAGACACTATATTGAGCACCGATGAAGGTGAAGCTGATTCCGATGATGAGAATAAGAACGCGGAAGCGTACGCAGAATTGATCCAATTCCTGGACGACAAGAGCCTGTCTCTCGTGATGAGAGACGCAGCTGACGATGGCCGCGCAGCACTACTGATATTGAGGGACCACTACGCTGGCAAAGGTAAACCCAGGATCATCGGTCTTTATACTGACTTAACTTCTCTTCAGAAGACGCATGATGAAAGTGTAACGGAATATATCCTACGAGCGGAGACTACAATTACTGCTTTAAGAAACGCAGGAGAGACACTAAGTGATGGGCTGCTGGTAGCTATGATTTTAAAAGGATTACCAGAGACATATAAGCCATTCTCTGTGCATATAATGCAAAGTGACTCGGATGTTAAGTTTGCTGACTTCAAGAGCAAGCTACGTAGTTTTGAGGATACAGAGAAAATGCGCAAGGAAGAACATGACAACGTCATGAAGGCGAGACCAAATTACAATGAGTCTCGACACACGGCAGCAGCTGTTGCAAATCGAAGAGGAGACACAGTGACCGGAGTGACCTGTTTTAAGTGTGGCCGACAAGGACATAAGGCCAGAACGTGTCGTCAGAAGCAGTGGTGCAGCCGATGCAGGAGCAACACTCACCGAGACGCGACGTGCCGGAGGAATCAACGAGGTGATGAGGTACGCATAGCTCGTGAGGATGACGACGACAGGACCCAAGACAACACTTATGCTTTCAAGCTAAAGACAGACAACGCGAATCCTGGAATTGGGAAGGAGATTGAGATTAAAGGTTTGATGGTGGATACTGGTGCTACGTCACACATCATCACAGACATCAGTGCTTTTAAGAAGTTTGACAACAATTTCCATGGTGGGACACACTGTGTGGAGCTGGCTGATGGCAGCAGATGTAAAGGAGTTGCTGAAGGTAGAGGAGACGCTGTGGTGTACCTGATCGACAGCAGAGGGCAACAATGTCAAGTAACATTGAAAGAGGCATTGTACATCCCATCTTTCCCGCAGAACATCTTTTCTGTGAGAGCTGCAACAGAAAATGGAGCAACTATCGTCTTCAAAACAGGTAGAAACAGACTAAAACACAAAGATGGTACTGAGTTTAACATATATGAGCACAACAGACTGTATTACATTGAAACTGTTACTGAATACACTGATAAATGTGCTAAGTGCTTGGACATACAAACGTGGCATGAAATTCTAGGTCACTGCAATCATGATGATTTACAAAAGCTGGAGAATGTAGTTGATGGCATGAAAATCAAAGGCAAACTGGGAAAAGAAGTAAAGTGTGAAGTATGTATCCAAGGTAAATTTGTTCAATACAGAAATAGAAAACCAGACAGAAGGGCTAATAAACCTCTTGAACTAGTGCACACAGATCTGGCCGGTCCAATAAGTCCAGCATCTAAGGATGGTCATAAATATGCACTATCATTTGTGGATGATTACTCAAGTGCTATTTTTGTGTATTTTCTGAGAAACAAAAGTGATACGGTGCAAGCAACCGAGAAGTTCCTAGCGGACACAGCCTCATATGGTGATGTTAAATGCATTAGGTCTGATAATGGGACAGAGTTTATGTGCAGAAGGTACCAAGATTTACTGAGTAAACATAAGATCAGACATGAAACTTCAGCGCCATATTCCCCCCATCAAAATGGTACTGTAGAGCGGAATTGGCGCACCCTTTTTGATATGGGGAGGTGCATGCTCATTGAGAGCGGTTTACCCAAGTACTTATGGACATATGCAATCCAGACCGCAGCTGTGATCAGGAACAGATGTTTCAGTCGTCGTACTGAACAAACACCCTACTTCTTACTAACAGGATGCAAACCCAACATTTCTACTATGCAAAAGTTTGGTTGTGCATGTTTTGCTTACAGGCAAAACAAAACAAAGTTGGACTCAAGATGTACTAAAGGAATATTCATTGGCTATGACAAATACAGTCCTGCATATCTCATTTACTTTCCTTTGAACAAGAGTGTGCAGAAAGTTAGACTGGTAAAGTTTGTAAGCAAAAATGTTGAAGAGAGGCAGACACAAACAGTTCTTATCCCTGAGGAGGATGACATACCAACTGTCTCACGACCTCGAGTGGTGAAAACGTCATCCTCTCACAAGGATGAATCTGATGGTGAAACTTCTGAAGAAAAATGGAAACAAAATCCAGACACAAACCAGGCAGCAGGAACAAACAGAAGGTATCCAGAAAGGACGAGAAAGAAACCAGAATATTTAAAAGACTATGTATCAAAAGGGGAGGATAATGATGATCAAGGAGCATATATCGACTACTGTTACAGAGCAACATGTGGTATGCCCATTACATACAACGATGCTATAGAGTCCCCAAATTCTGATAAATGGAAGGCAGCAATGGATGAAGAGATGCATTCTTTATTAGAGAATGACACCTATACCCTGACTGACTTACCAAAGGGCAAGAAAGCAGTGGGGGGTAGATGGGTATATGTTCTGAAGAAAAATGACGACGGATCAGAAAGATACAAGGCTGGGTATGTAGCAAAAGGTTACGGTCAAAGAGCTGGACTAGATTATGATGATACATTTTCCCCAACAGCTAGTCTAACAAGCGTGAGGGTACTGATGCAGTGTGCTGTACAGGAGAACCTCATTTTACACCAGATGGACGTCAAGACAGCTTATCTTCATTCACCAATAGATTACGACATATATATAGATATAAAATACCATTGCTTTAGCAAAGAACCCCGTCAGCAGGCAGAGATGCAAACACATAGATATAAAATACCATTTTATAAGATCATGTGTGAACGATGGCAAAGTGATGTTACAATATTGCCAAACTGATCAGATGGTAGCAGACGGAATGACAAAACCAGCAACAAAAACAGCATTGAAGAAATATGAAAACATAATGTTTGGAAAATAAGGGAAGTCAGGAATAAAAGACAAAGTGAGAACAAGTGGGGGTGTTAAGAACTGAGATCTACAAAAGGTCATGATTTAATATTGATTTATATTACATATGCTTGTGTTCTCATTTGTTTTATCTCTGTATGTATATCTTTATTTTTTGTTAACTAATGTCATGTGTAATTTCACTAATGAGATCGCTGTCAGTGACGCATAAAAGGCACGTGACAAAATAAACCAGGTGTTCCCTGATTGAGACGCGAAGGAGTGATGTGGCTGTGTTATTTCCTCCGTCAGTGAGATGAGATTGATGATTCTGCTAACACTTTTCTTCTAACATGATGAAGACAGACTGTTCTGTGATCACTTTACTGAATAATTCTTATGTATAATACTTTTTTTTTTTTGCATTAAGAATGCTACACCCTGCCGGTGTAACCCTGTTAATGCCTTTCTTCTCCCTCCCCTGAACTTTCCTCACGTATTCCCTCACTCATCTACAAAAGGAGCGCCGTCATGGCTGCTCCCATGGTCTGCCTGTATCTGTCCTGTCTATATGTGTGTGTGTAACCTTGGTCAGGTTGTACTATGGAGTCAAGTTCCTATGCTCTGATCTGGAGCGCTGGCAATAAAATTCATTCTGATTCTGATTTAAGTTCATTTAAGACCTGTGTCCTTTAAGTGACCCCCCCCCCCCCCCCCCCAAAAAAAAAGATTTCAAGTTTTCTTTGCTCCTCTGAAAAGCTAGATTTGTTAAGTTTATTAACAATTAAGAAAATCCAGCTACTGTTCAATTTGGGACTGTTTTGATTTTTAGAGAAGCATCCTTGCTTTGTAATAAAATGCTACACAGGGAACATATTCAGTGCGCTTTAAAAAAACAGAAAAACAAGTGTTACCTTCTTTATCACCATATTTTAAAAGGCAGACAGCTACAGCTCCTTCCAGTGTGGTCGTACTCCCAATGACCTAAAGAACACAAAGAAGTTCACTGTACAGGTAAAAATAAATAAGCATATTTAGAACTGATTAGTAGCTAAAGTAACATTTATCCTCCAATTTAGAGTCCAATACTGTGATATAGAAAGCTTACATAGATTTTGTAGACCTGTAATGAAAATAACGTAAAAGCCACAGATTTAAATAATCTCACCTCCAATAAGTCAGTTCTTTTCAACTGAGGAAACATTTCAAGTAGTTTGTTCATTTTCTCATCCACCTCATTGTCCTCATCTTCTGCACAATCCGACACATCTCTGGAGACGGTCCTAAAAGGTTTTTCAATAAAACGGAGAAAGAAAAAAAAAATTAATCTGAGTGCATAAATATTTCCCCTTTCATTTCAATCATATTCAACATCCAAAAATGCTGCAAAAGGTTGAATATGGAACAATTTAATAGAAAGCCATTTTTAAAAATTAATTCCTCGTTTAGAGGAGTGCAGAATGAAGGTACCGTATTTCCTTTAAAAGCTTTAATTCTAAAAAAAAATAAAATAATTATTAAATATTTATTTTGATGGCACGACGCAGAGTTTAGTTTACATCTACCAGCCAAAAGAGGGCACCGAGATAAAGACCAAAGGTGATAGATCATTTGCTGCTGTGGTCCCCAGACTCTGGACCTCTCTCCCCCTGAAGCCTGATTCATTCTTCTCCGTCTGCGTCAGTGCGGAGACACGCAGCGTCCTTGCGGGCCTGCCGGAGAGCTCCGCAAGGACGGACGGAGTCGAGCTTTCTTTTCTAAACATCCGTCAGTCGAGACGGACAACGCAAGCTTGTGATTGGTCAGGACGCTGCTGTTGTCTACAGCACCGCCATTGCGCCCTCAAAAACATAAAGAGAGCCGAGGATAGCGGCAGACACGGAGCAGCTTGAAGAATACCTCGTGAAAAACTCTAAAAACATGAACGTTTAATTCCTCGTGACTGGAGGAGTGAAAAGATGCGCAGCAAGCGTTTTATTTGTGGACGGGAATGACAGGAAACGTGGGTTTAGAGGTGGCGAGCGCATGAAGAGGTGGAGGCGGATGAGAGACATGTCCGTGTTAAAAGTCTCTTATATACAAAAAAACACAATATAAACACATTATCTTGGACCGATACATGACAGGATACCACAGAACAGCGCTACGCCCTCTGCTGTCCTGGTGGGGAATTGCTTTGCAACACTCTCCAGGAGACGGAGAAGTATGAGAGCAAAACGCTTCCGTCAATCCGTGCGTGTCTGTCCCTTGTGGAACTGACGGAGAAGCATGAATCAGGCTTGAGCCTGAGATCAGTGGACTCAGTGGACTCCTTCAAAAAGCAGCTGAAGACTCACTTGTTCAAGCAGGCTTTTGTGTGACCTTCTTCAACCCCACTCTCTTTATTCTGCTCTCCCCACCTATTCCACCTTCCTCAGGATCCACTGATTTCACCCTTATCTATTCACACTCTCTCTTTCTTTACATTTTTAATCACAATTGTCTATTTTTGCTCATTTTAAATATATTTTAAACATTTTCTAAATGCTTTTTTAAATATTTTTTATAGTTTTTGTTTTTGTGAAGCGCCTCGTGATTTTTATCTTGAGAGGCGCTATAGAAATGATATTTTCTTCTTCTTCTTCTACTGGTGCAGGTAGCCGTGCAGTCCGCTTTGCACAGCTAGGCTGGTGGGGTTGGCGAATCAAGCAGCTGCTTCTGAGACCAGAAGATGTCGTTATCTTTCTCAGAAGAGAAGCGACCATAACTGATCTAAAACCAGAGTGAGTTTAGGTGAAGCCTACAACAGACGGACCCAAATAAAAAATCTCACGTATCGGCAGCAAACCTGGTTCTATTGTTGCAACTACAACCTCCACACACTAGACGTTGCTTTTTGTTCATTAGGGCTGGGCGATAAGGCCTAAAACTAATATCACGATAAACTGAGGATTTCACCTCGGTAACGATAAATTGACGATAACTACAGGTATGCGCAGAAACAAAAGTTGTCCACTAGATGGGGCTGTCACATGTATTACTTTGAGTCACTTTGGCCATTTGAGATGAGCCAGTTTGGCGCAGATTAGATCACAGGTGATCGGCGCGTAGTGCATGCCGGTTAGATTTGTGTCCGACTTGACGCCGACTTGTTCCGACGTCATGCATACGTAGGCAACGATATCCTCGTGAGATCAAGGCGGACGCAGATTTTGAAGCAAGGCGCTGCAGCTGCTCTCCACCGGCTGCAAAACCTAGGGGATGACAAGAAACGCCTGGCTCACCGGATCTAAGATCTTGTTCACATTTTGATTCAAACATCAGGTGGTAGAACATGAAATGTTAGTTGGTCACATGTATTCTGTAAATCATGTTACGTTGATGATGACAACTATATAGGCCAAACAAAGAAGTGTGTTTTGTGTCCTTTTCTCACGTTTTCTATGAGAACACTAAAACTGCAGCTGATAACCTTTACTTATTACAGTCATATCTTCATAAACAATATATATCCACAAGCATGTGAGGATGTGTTTCGGTTGCTAACAGGCACCAGAATTAAAATTAAAAATTAAAAAAAGCATGAACTCTTAACGCGATATCTTCATCCATCGTCAGCCGCGAGCTACATGTAGGGAAATTTTTCCGACTTAAACGCGACGTTCAGCCACTCCCCCTGCTGCGTCCGTCCGCTTTCATCCGTTTTTATTTTTACGTGACTCAAGGTGGTACAGCTTCTTAACACTAGAACTCCCAGAGACTTGTCATTTGACGAGATCGCCCATCTTTACCAGAGAGTTATCCTTTGACTGGACTGTTATCTAGGATTCTTAATCACTTGTGGATGGTTGCCTTTGTTCTGTCAATGTGGCAGTTACATGTGAATCGGTGGTGTAGTGACAATTCATTCAAAGATTCTAACATTTCAAGTTCCAAAATGTTGCCTGTCTGTGTCTCCAGTCGACCTTTCTTCTTTGGAGGAGTTCTGCTCTCTGACGTGGAACACAACTCATCATCTGAAGACTAGTCAGAACTCTCTTGCAAAAGAATGGATTCTTCCCCCATCTGAATCACAAGAACCCATATTTTGCAGCAGAGCCAAAGCCTTGGCAGCAGTGTAGCCTTTAGGCATCTTGTCTTGTTTGTTCAAGCCAAAGGTTCTTGTAGTAAACTGTCCTTCGTATTCCCAAGTTTTGTCAACACAGTTCACAATCCCACCCACTGTCCAACACACCACACTCAAGTCTGTGTATGAGTAGGACTTGTTTTCTACACCTGAAAAGCAGCTTTATCATAGGTGTTAAGGTTGGTTTATGCTTGACGCGTACGTGAGGTTCGCACGGCTCCACGCGGAAAAGTTGCGTCATTTTAACAACCATACCCCTCCACCGCGCCTCCGCACGGCCCAAACTTTCCGCACCGCGCACCTAGGAAATTTTCTAACCACAAGGAAGGACACGGAAAAACATGGCGGACTGGCAAGAACTAGTATGGCAGAGGTTTGTAAATACCATCAACATATATACTGGACAATTCAGTTCCATAGACTCCAATAACACGTTTTTGAGGCTAAATGGGAGGTGGCCACCACCGCCATTTTGACCGTGTCACAGGTTCCGTCAAGCCCAGACAATTCCATAAAAGGGAAGAGAGGAGGAGCTGAGGGTGGGGCTGTAAGGCTCGGATCAACTGACGACACCCGGTCGAACTAGCTACAAGCTAACCCGAAGCTAACCCAAAGCTAACGCGGAGGTGGGAGCTAAGCTAACGGAGGTAGCAACCTAGCTACAACCGGAAATAACTGTGCACAACACCAGAGCTTCTGAGTCAGAGGTACGCTGCTGGGTAAAACCGGGTGAAACACAGAGGTCTCCCGAGAGCTCCACAAGCCGGCAGCCCGCGCAGCAGACAGAAGCCGCGATCAGACAGAGATGCGCCGAGCTGCGGGGAGGGGAGAACCGGGTGGAAAACATCGGTCTCCCGAGAGCTCCACATGCCGATAGTCGGAACCCAGCTCCACCAACATTTTCTAAAGTGCAGCATTATGTTAAATGCACTGGGTTTTACCCTATTACATTTAAATTTCATGGTTAAACAGTACATGTTAAAATCTAAGCTCAGCTTGGCAGTGACCTAAAATACATAAATATAATTTTACTTACCGGAAAAAATGAAGTGGAGACTCCTTGGACGCTCTATTAGTGCAATTAATGCCACAGCAAGTCATTTTGTCCAACAATTGCACAAAAAATATCCAAAACAGAATACACAAACACAGAGACTCAAAATCCCGGAACAGTTTCCAGGCCAGACCGAGGCTCTACTGAGGCCTTTCCCCGAAGCTAGCTCTGTGGTCACGTGGGTCTGACGCTCATTAATTATACAGAATTTTAGGCTTTTAATACACTTAAACAGAAGAGTGAGAAAAAAATTCACCCCCCTCAGAGTTGTCATGAGTGTAAACTGGATCATTTAAACCAAAAACATGTTTTGGTACCAGGCTGTAAACATGTTTATTTCTGCTGTGAAATTGGTATTTTTAACATGGGAGTCAATGAGGATTTGCTCGCTTCTGACACCACCCCCCAGCAGATGAGGGTGGAACTGCAATTTTGTTACTTCCGGGTTGGCCTCAATTTTGAGCCGCATTGTGGGGGCTTGGTAAATACAGACATTTGTATGATTCAGCTCTCAAAGATCACCGTGATCAACATGTTGTTAATAATTCTTGGAGAGAAATAGCTCGCACTGTCGGAAAAGACGAGGACGCTGTTAAAAAATGCTGGAATGCCATGTTGTAAACAACAGTAATTTTTACTTCTACTAAGGTGTAGTGTTGGATGCATGCCGTAGAGCTCCATGCTGCCCCCTACAGTTTGGGAGAATATTGGCTCACCGCAGAGACAAGCCGCATGAACCATAAACGCTGCAAGTTGTGAAGCGCGTTCCATCCGCGAGCCGCATCACCAAGCAGAAAGTAAATGCGTCAAGCATAAACCAAACTTTAGAAGCCATCTTTTCAAATGCAACTATAGCAAGTTTGTCTGCTAAAACTCACCTATTCACAATTAGCCGAACAGTTCAAGTCGGCCTTGCAGTTATCCTGCCTGTGAGGCTCTAATGGCAGGCCTCCGTTGTTGTTGGTTGGTTGTGATTTCTGACCAGAATACACTTCCTACTCTGTTTATGTAACCATATATAAAAGGCATAACAGAAAATAATGGCAACAATGAAAAAACATAACATAAGTACACCAACAAAACCATACATTACACTTAGAAAAAGACTTGTACACCCCAAAGACAAGACATCAGCAGAACAAAAATGTGGAGTCATATATAAAATCCCATGCAAGCTATGCAATAAAACATATATTGGTGAAGCCGGACGGCAACTCAACACACACACAGGAAAGGAAGTGATGCCACTAAGAGTGGCAAAACTCTTAAGAAGGCAGCAGTGATTGTCGAAACATCAGTAAAAACAAGGTAAAATAACACTTTTTCTGTGTTAAAAAAGGAACCATAATGCAGTGCAAACATGAAGATTACTGAAAGTGAAACGCTAGGAGAACATAAGGATAAACTAACAAAATGATAAAACTTAACACCAAGAACAGGATCTCACCAAGTAAATCAAAGAGCAGAGGGGATAAACACAATTGGAAAAAAAACAGGAAAAAACTAGAACAGGAAAATAGACTAAACAAAAAAAAACCTACGAAAAACGTGCTCAAAGGCACAAAAACGGAAGCTAAATAAAACATGAAAATTCAAATATTACACAAAAAATAAGAAAGAATCAGAATCAGAAAAACTTTATTTATCCCCGAGGGGCAATTAAGAGTGAAAACTGATGAGAAGTAAAAACTGAAATAATCAGAGACTAGGGCTGGGAATGGCTGGACTGACACTTTAACAAAAGGGTGAGTATGAAAGCTGAAAGATAATAAATAGAGGGACAGAAAACACAATGATGCATAGGAAAAGGGGAGAGACATGGAAGAAACATGGGAGACATAGGACAGAAGACATGAACAATTCCACATTTTTCAGGATCCCATGCTAAACAATTTTTTTTAATTCTCATTTTTAAAATTCTGAATTCTTCATTTTATCTTCCAGTTTTTATTATAATTTTTTTTACCTTTTTATATTGTAATTGTTCTTTTGAAGGGACTCATGCTTTTTTTATATTAAGCGCTATATAAAAAATGCTTTCTTGTCCTTTGTGTGCTTCTGTGAAGTCTTTGGATGGACAAGTTCAGTTGACCAGATTCAAGACTGGAGAGAGACACGTAGAGCCACTGGGCCATTAATGTCGATGGGCCAGCCTGGAAGACTAAAGCCTGATTCATGCTTCTCCGTCAGCTCCGCAAGGGACAGACACGCACGGATTGACGGAAGCGTTTTGCTCTCAAACTTCTCCGTCTCCTGGAGAGTGTTGCAAAGCAATTCCCCACCAGGACAACAGAGGGCGTAGCGCTGTTCTGTGGTATCCTGTCATGTTTCGGTCCAAGATAGTGTGTTTATATTGTGTTTTTTGTATATAAGAGACTTTTTAACACAGACAAATTTGTCTCTCATCCTCCTCCACCTCTTCATGCGCTCGCCACCTCTAAACCCACGTTTCCTGTCATTTCCGTCCACAAATAAAATGCTTGCTGCGTATCTTTTCACTCCTCCAGTCACGGGGGAATTAAACGTTCATATTTTTAGAGTTTTTCCGCGAGGTATTCTTCAAGCTGCTCTGTGTCTGCCGCTAGTTATCCTCAGCTCTCTTTATGTTTTTGAGGGCGCAATGGCGGCGGTGTAGACGACAGCGGCGTCCTGACCAATCACAAGCTTGCGTTGTCCGTCTCGAAGGACGGATGTTTAGAAAAGCGAGCTCGACTCCGTCCGCCCTTGCGGAGCTCTCTGGCAGGCCCGCAAGGACGTTGCGTGTCTCCGCACTGACGCAGACGCATGAATCAGGCTTAACCCCCAACACCCAAGCACATTCCATTGGCCATCATCTGAGGCTGGCTACATTTACAAATGAAAGGCAGCTAACAACCAGTGATTTCGTCATTGTTATCAAACCAAGTGAATACCTGAATTTCCCAGAGGGTGATATTTTTGTCTTTGGTACTGGGGGTGCTTCATCATCCTCTTCTGAGTCATCCTCAAACACCACTCCTCGTGCTTGGGACTTAGGTGGGGCTTTAGCTGGTTTCATTTGAGCTGAAAACAGAACGATGAAGTTGGTGGCAGGTATGTTCTCCTCAGAGACAGGTAGTCATTTGACAAAGCTCTGGTAGAGCTGGGGGAAATGCTGGGAGTTCTAGTGTTAAAGGGACATGAATGTGTCCAACCTACACACATCTTTTCATTTTTTAATTTATCAAATTTATTGAAAGGAGAAAAATTATCACGATAAGAGTCAGAATGTCGATAACAATAAATTTGCAACTTATTGCCCAGCCCTGGTGTTCGTGTTCCATCTTTAATGTATTGGTGACAGTAATGTCTAAAGATCAAATGCAAATACATCCTGAACAGGAGACTTGGGTGAGTTTTTGTTTGTCTTCAACTGTAAGGACAGACTGGTAATAGACATGTGTGTCCTAATTTAAGTTACTATGGCTATTTAAATAAACTGAGATGACTGAGAAATGAGTATTATGTCATAGCCCTAATGACCCTAAAACTAGAACTCAGACTGGCTTTTTAGAAGTACATATACGTTTCAACATGGGATTTTAGGGTTTTAAAACTTTACCACAAAACGTAAAAAAATCAGTGCCTTAGTTAGAATGGGTGACGCAAGACATTCACTTTAGCTCGACTTACATAACAAAATCTGTCATTCTTTAATTACGTTGACAGTTGCTCCTCATGCGAGTCGTTGTGAAGATGATCTCTGCACTGTGCTCAGGCTACATTTAGCATGTCTGGTACGTCTGGCTAACAGCATAGCTGTTACCGTTTGCGTGCTTACCTGGCTTATTCTCCCTTTCAGAGTCGGGACTTGACCTGAAAACCTCCTCGTTTGTGCTTGGCACCTTCTTCACGAAACGAAATCGATCCAAATTGAACAGACTCATTTTAGAGAGCTTATCTCATAAGCAGTGGTAGCCCTTTGTCTGCTTCCAATATTTTCTGTGTAGTCTCCAGAGCATCGAGAAGTATCTTCCTGTTAGCTAACGTGACATTAAGCTAACTTGCGTTAGCGTTGGAGAGGGGGAGGTAGTACTACACGAACCGGGTTTCAAGCTTTGTCACCACGTTGTTTTCGGCTATATTAGTTTAAAACACAACTTTACCACCCACGCATTGAATAAAATAAATTTGTATTGTATTTTAAAACATATACATGTTTCTTGAAAGCCGAATGAAGCCGGTTTCCCGCGTACCCTGGCGGCTCTACCGGATGCATTGCCTGGATGTCTTCACTGTTTATTGGTCAGAGGAACAAGTAGGCGGGTCTTTTCCTTGTTAGTCAAGATAGTACACTGTTAAACACTTCCGTTTCCGCACTAATTGTGTTTACTAGAAAGATATGTCTGTGAAGGTTCTTACGTTGTATTTACTGGAAATTTTTCATAAATTCATTGTATTATTATTATTATTTATTATCATTAGGTTGTAAAAATAAATATATTTGGTTACAAAACGTTGCCAGTATATATTTGTAATTTTTAATCAAACATGTCAGATTTAAATTTTTAGTTCAAGACCAATAAATACCCAACTACACACTGAGACAGATACGGACATGGACATTCTTTTAAAAAGGTACACATTTTGTTAAAAAAAAAAAAATATATATATATATATATATATATATATATATATATTATTTTGGGTTCACAACAAGTGTATAAACTACTCAAATAGAAAAAAAGCCAAATAAAATAAAACAAACTTTTAAATTAAACAACTATAACTTGTCATTTGATTTGATTTGTGACCACACACTCTGTCTATAAGGCGTTTACATATTTTATTTGGGTAAACTGTATGGAGTCAGAAGAAATCAAATCTTTCGTATGTGGCTTCAGCCAGTAAGAATTTTTTCTGCTCTCTGCTGGAGATAAGCTGTTACTACATTATTCATAAACAACACCTGTAAATTTCTGAAAAATAAAAACGTACCTCTTAAAAATTACTAAGATTTTTAAATGAGCATTAACAGCACAGTTAGCCTAGATAATGGGAAGAAAAATTGAGTTATGCAAACTGCTTGGTTAGTAAAACTCAATAAATGTATTTTTATTGTTTGATCAACAAGATTTAATCAACAAGCTGTAACATCCTGCAATGGTCAGTTTAGGTACTGTTTGACCATTCAACATCTGGTCAAAAAGGTGCACGAGACTGCACGTGTTCCCTTCAAATCAGCCTGCCTTCCTCACACCAGCTGGAGCTCAGAGCCCTGACCCCTGTGACTTTCTGATCCACCAAGAGGGTCTCTCTGAAACGGGTGAAGTAGACATGACAGATTGTGTCTGATGTGTTTATTAAAGATAACAACTTCATAGTTTAGCGCAAACCAAATTCTTTTTCATCCGGAGACGCCGCTCTCCGACATTCGGAAGTTCTGACCTACATCACATTGACACGTAGCCTTCATCACATTTAGCCCCATCCAATCACAGAAAATGCTTAGTTCACTTATCATGTTATAATTGTAATAAAATAATTTCTTACCTTTATAAACCTGACTCTTTTCTGAATCAAAACGAAGTGTGTATAATTACTTAATGAAGCAAAAATCCTAGAATCTTCTGATTAAGCCCTATAATCTTCTGATATTTACAATAAAAATCAAGCAGAGTAATGTTTTATATTTATATAGAATATCACTTCTTCCTGGTCATAAGTACAAATAAATAATCCATTTGCCAATGCTACAAAGCAGCATCAGGAGCTATCAGCAGTTAGACTATCTATCTATCTATCTATCTATCTATCTATCTATCTATCTATCTATCTATCTATCTATCTATCTAAATATACATATATATATATATATAGAGAGAGAGAGAGAGAGAGAGAGAGAGAGAGAGAGAGAGAGAGAGAGAGAGAGAGAGAGTTGTATAATGTATTTAATAAGTAACTGTTGTATATTGTATATTAGTTAGAGCTATATTGGCAAACACTACAATAAAGTTAGTTTTCTTTTTATATTCCTAACGTCAAACGTTTAGTATGTTGTCCACAAGATACCGACCAGAGTTGTCAGCCATCATATAATCCCTGATCAATAGGGGGCAGCATTTTCTCTGAGATGAGAGAAAATGACGGGCAGTGTTCACCTGCCACTTGTAAAAGAGATGAGCTGAAGTTTTTAAGTAAAGTTTTACTCACAACTCTTGTAAAATATGGCCACATATCAACCCTTGCAGTCTGGGCTCTCAATTAGTAATTTATCAAGATCTAGATTAAAGATCAGCAGACTAGTAAATGAAAACAATTAGACTTGGTTGACCCACGCAATTAAAACAAAAATGACATCCAGCCTAAAGTAAAGTGTAGATGATGTGCAATGGCAGGACAGATATAAAATGCTGTTTTGTTTTGATTGTAAGAAAAACAAGAAAAATTAAAGAATAGAGCCAAAAATGTGCATACTAGGACAATATCAACCACAGAGTCTATTTTGACAAAAATTGCCTTAATTGACATTTTTACGTATTTCAAAGACATTTTACTTTTCTATATCTCCCCTTATTACACTTTTAAGTCATGTATTTGCATGTTCATGGTCAAAGTTAATGGCAAATGCATTGCTCCTCTCACTCCACAATAAAAGCACGAACACACAAAATCAGATTTAGTCGCAAAAGGCTTTAAAATGTAAAACAATGAAATAAAAAAATGTGTGTTTCTAGAAATGCTACTTTTATTTAATTCCTAGCATTTTATTTGAGCTATAAAAAACATTGTCACTTTGTGCACCGATATGTAATTTTCACAGCATAATTATACAACATTGTTCAAATGCGACTTTTACGGACGGTTTTCATCGTGAGCGGTGGAAACATCAGCAGACTTTTCTCAACACAGAATATCTGATGATGATTAGTTTGTCTTCAACAAAACACCTCAGCTCCCAGTACAGCGCTCTCCTGTCGCCTTACTGTCGCCCTCGCTATTGTCATGGAGACTGTATAAGTCATAGCATAGTGCTTGTGTGTGTATAAGTGCGTGTGTGCATGCTAGAACTCAGCCGAGGACACAATAGGCAAACTGACACGGAGTCTGATAGGGGTCATGACCTCACAGCGGGAGGCTCTAACTGTGGCTCCTTGCTTCACTCCTGTCTCTTGACTCATTTTGCGTGGGTGTGTGTGTGCTTGTGTGTGTCTTACGTCTGATTTAGGATGTTGGATTTTTTTTTTCCACTTTGTTAGACTTACTTTTTATGTATTGGTCTAAAACTGTGTGTGTTTGAGCACACACACACACACACACACACACACACACACACACACACACACACGCACGCACGCACGCACGCACGCACGCACGCACGCACGCACGCACGCACGCACGCACACACACACACACACACACGCACGCACGCACGCACACACACACACACACACACATGTACAGTGGACGTTCTAATGCAAGTTCTGGTTGCTAAAATAGAAAGTAAACTGTTATTATCTGAAAATTGCAAATGCATGCATGCACACACACACACATACGTGCAAAAACACGCAAGCCACAATGACTTATAGCTGAGAGCCATAGTAGCACGCCTGCACCCATCATATTGTACATGTAGATGCTGTACGTTAACCCTCACAACACTTTTATTGCTCACATCTCAAACCAGAAAGAAGTCCCCGCTCTGCACGAACATCCACACGCATGATAAAAAAAAATGACCCATCCATGGCATCCTAGCAGACCCATCACAATGTCTGTCACCACGCAGCCACCATGGCGCCCAACTTGCCCGAGACCCGACGGCGGCAGGGAGCACCTTGTCACCGTGGTAACAAGTCTGGGATGCAACCCCCCCCCCCCCCCCCCCCCCCCAGTCCTTGTTCTAACAAATGCATAGAGACGTACACCATCTCAAAGAAAGTTTCTCCCTCAGGGTCAAGAACGTTTTAAAAGTTACTACGATGCTGAACCCTCAGTGGTGAGGCCCAAACCAGACAAAGACATCCACAGTGACATCAAAGAGACAGATCCATACAGTGTCTGGAAAAAATGTCCTAACCCACATCAGCATGATTGTTTTGCTTGTCTTAACACTAACAGAACAGATGAAAAAGACTCATGCAAAACAAAAGTACGGTAGTTGTCCTCCAAATAAAAGATTAAGGGTCCAACTCCCCACCCTTTAAGGATGTCCATCAGAAAGACATCCTGAACCCCGGTAGCCATCAGCAGGCGTTTCAGTGCACCGATGAGGATAAAAGAACTGTATTCATAGGACAGTTTGTAATCGAGAGAACTCTGTGAATGCGGGAACGGCAAACATATTGTGAAGCCTTTTGTTCAACATTTTTCCATTGAATTTTTATTGAAACTAACATTATAATTAGTCTTTTTTGAAAACTGAATAGCTTTACCTAAAACTATTATTGTTTATTAATTTTATTAACAAATATTTGTTCAGGTCTGGCTGATTTCACACCCAAAGCACAATTACTTAGTGGGAACAGGAAGTTGATGAGAATGTTTTGGATTGGTGTCGAGAGTACAGTGTTCTCAGACAGCAAGGGTTTCCTTTTATTCTCAGGTTTATTGTCTGCATGCATCGTTTCCAGAGTTTTTTAACTGAGCGTAAAGGTGCAGTATGTAAGAGTATAGTGAGACTTTTACAGGGAGAAAATGCCACTATATATATATATATATATATATATATATATATATATATATATATATATATAGTATATATATATATATATATGTATATATATATATATATATATAGTATATATACTATATATATATATATATATATATATATATATATATATATATACATATAGTATATATATATATATATATATATATATATATATATATATATATATACTATATATATGTTCCCTTTTTTCCACATATTTAAATTACTGTACAGAGGTTTGGGGAAACGCCTTTAAATGTGCATTATCATTGCTATCTGTGTTACAAAAAAGGCTCTAAGGATAATTCATAACACTTTTTACAGAGATCACACAAACACATTATTTTTAAAATCACAGATCTTAACGTTTCCTGACATAGTTCTATTCCAAACAGCACAGCTAATGTATAAAGTAAACAATAAACTACTTCCAGACAACATATTAAAACTCAACAGTTTCATAAAAGGGAGGGGAGGTATCAGTTAAGAGGGGAGTTAAAATTCAAACGTGCTCGAGTCCGAACAACATTAAAAATTTTTAGTGTGTCTGTGCGTGTTGTGAAACTGTGGAACAGAATGAGTGATGCATTGAAGCAATGTCCAAACATGGGGCTGTTTAAAAAAAGGCTTAAACTCACGATGTTTACCAAATACAAGGAAGAAGAAGGTCCAAAAAAGTGTGTGCCTAAACACAAAATGTTTGTATTTATGACATGATCGTGATAAACTATGTGCCATTTGTGTGAATATGTTGCAAAGTAATTTGCCAAAAACTACCGGACAACATGAAATAACTATTAGTTATTTGATGTCGAGAAAGGGGTGGGATTGAATAAGCTGATGCTTCTTCCTGCTCCCTTTTGAACATGTGTAAAAAAAAAAAAAGAGAAGGCGAAGGAGAAGTTACTTCTGTTGTGTGTATTACTATGTGTATGTACGCAAGTTCAAAATAAAATAATAAATATAATAATAAAGACAAAGACAAAAAGAGTCTAATGTTTCAGTCATTTTGGAAGGAATGTTACACTGAAACATATTACAAATCCAGCTGGCTGGGGGATTGTCAGTTTTTCTGCTTTCAAAACAAAGGAAGGATGGACATAACTACTTTTTACCAACAGTGAGTGTGGTTGCCGTGCATCCTGAAAGCTAATACTGCAGCGCCGACAATTGTAATATGATGTTGGCCAGCCAAAAGCTCCAGAGTTGTTTAAAGTGGTTGCAGTAACAAAATGTTACCACAGGATGTCAATTTTACTGAATTTCTACATAATGCACCTTTAAAATGGTTTACTTGTCCAGTGGATCAACACTTGCAGTTCCTTTAGGTTTGTATAGCTTAATTGAAGAGATTACTTGGGCCGTTTTGAATTGTTTATTAGTGTTAAAGTTACAAATAATCACTTTTTAATTGTGTAGCATAGCCATGAGAGAACTTTGTTGCACTTCTGGTGTATCTAGGGGTCAAAATAAGCCTGCATGTTCATTTATTTATTTGTTTGTTTGCTTTTGTATTTTTTTATTTTGTCGTAACAATTATATTACAAAAACAAAAACTTCATGAACTTTTTGGAAACTTGGAAATTTTGGTTTTAAGATCCCAGAAATGAGGTAAGAACAGTAGCTATCCATTTATTAAAAGTATGTTAACACATATTTACACAGAAACACAACCCAGAATGGGGGAAAAAAATGAATTATTTTATTTTTACATTAACCACAATTTGGGCTTTTAAAGTTGTCATTCTATATTTTTTGATTTGCTGAGATCAACTAATCACCATCTCTCATTGTCAAGTTTATGGGAAGATGTTTTACCCAAGTCATGAAAGAATCACACTACGGAGACGGGTTAAGTAAAAATAATATAATAATTTTTATTAAGAATGGTGAGCGAACTAAAGGTGCTGCTCCAAACGGGAACAGGATGAACCGGAATCTAAAACGAGAAACAGATAGATATGAGATAAACCCGCAACCAGAGAACCAAGAATATGATTTGTTTTTGGAGGTTATTCTTACGGTTGATGACCTGGACTGGTGAGGATGGACTGGGTTTTTGGGACCAGGTGGGAAGAGACGAATGGCAGGAGTTCAGATCCAGGACAAGACTGGGAAGCAGGCTGTGAAGCAGGCTCGAAGGCTGGCAGTGAGGCAGGCTGTTGGGCAAGCAGGACGACAAGTGGACGGTGGAGAGCGGAGGCCAGTGGATCTTGAGCGACATGACGTTGGTAGACAACTCCAGGCGACGGTAGGTTCGTTCCAAGGTGAGAGTATCAACCGGCACTGGAGCTGTGTCACACCGCTCCTTAAATACCCCTGGCCCTCTGATCAGGGAGCTCAGGCACAGCTGGCTCTCCGACACACCCACCTGTGAACACAAACCCGAGACAACTGCAGCATATTGATTGTTATTAGGAATGATCAGGGCAGACCGTGACACTCACATTGCAGAACTTTTGTGTACTACCAGTGTGTGAATGTGTGTGTGCAAAGGTGAATGACCGGATGTGTTGTAAGGCACCTTGGGGGGTTGTAGAACCCAAGCAGGTGTTACACAGATACAAGGCATTAACCATTTACTTCCTTCTCATGTATACAAATACCTTTAAAAATTATCTTTCCACATCAGCCAATGTATGTTTTTGTACTCCTCACAACTGTTCGATTATTAACATCTTGGGACTTGTTCTCTTTCATCAGTATTGTCTCAGTGTGTCACTGTATGTGTTTGTAAAACATGCGACTTTGAATATTCTCAACTAGCTTTGCGGTGTCTGAAATTCGGACTTTTTCAAGGTATTAAATAACCGTGACTCAATGCATGCTGACGATGATTTATAAAAGATCATCAGCAAAGAGTTGAAAGTAGCACAAATTAATTCAAACCGATTCGTAGTTTATGCATCATTACATTAAAACACACAATGCCTCAGAACTTGCTGTCAGAAAATGTTTCAAATACTCATTTGAGTTCTTTAGTGCTGCTTTTGTTTAGTCATCACTCATGTATCCACTCTCTCTACAGGCAACGAGCAACAGCAGCAGGGGAGAATTCCCACGTTGCTGGAGGTGATGGCACAGAGCAGCCGAGACAACACGCCGATCCCAAGGAGACAATGACATCCTCCTGGCTGCCTTACAGAACATCAGTCAAACGGAGCTTTGTTAGCACCAAATTCCTTGGTGTTATTCTCCAGGTTTCACTCCTCAATCACACAATGAAAATGAAATTTCAACCAGTTGCATTAACTGATCTTGCTAAGCTGGTTGTTGCAGAGGCTAAGCTTAGAGGTTCTACCGGAGATGTTTTCACTCTGCATTTGCTTAAGGACATGTTTTTAACAGTGGCACAGGTGATACTAGATTTAATCAACACTAGTCTGAATGGTGTTGTGCCTAATGACTTTAAAAGAGTGACCATTCACCCATTCCCAAAGAAACCTGGGCTAGATGCATCTTTGCTAGCTATTGTAAGTATTCTCTTTAAAAAAGGTGATGGAAAGATGTATCTGGTTTTAGACCACTACACAGTAGGGGTTGTATGAACTAGTCGACTAGTCGACTTCACGGCTCTGTAGTGACTTTTTATGCCTGTCATCGACTAGTCGCTGTCACGTGATAATGACTGACAAGATGCAGTCCTCGGAAAAGACAGCAGGTGATGAGCCCCTGCGCGTCGGGAGGCGGAGGCGACGCGATGTGCCAGAGCGTCGGTACTGACACCGGCAGTAAAACGGACATTTAACCAAACTCTGACCTTTTCCCTCTTGCAATTTTACATTCCCCTCACCCCCGTCCTAATCTTAACCAGTTTGCGCATGCAAAGCTCTGATCATTGACGCGCTCCAGGCGTCTGCGTCCTGAGCACCGCCAAATCAGGTGTCACCACCTGTCACCACCTCAAAAACAAATTAAACACGCAATCGTTCATGTCGGCTCATTTCCTTTAATGTTTTCTGTCTGTTATTTGTGCCTGATGCATTTCGCTGCTGCGGAGCGAGGCGCATCACCTGTTTTGTCCTCCGGTGACGCACCCCCAAAATTCCACTATCTCCGCTCCGCTCCGGCACGAACTCCGCAAAAACGATCCCGTTGTAGTCGGCCGGCGAGCAGCGGCACTCCGCTGTTTTTGCGGTCGGTAGATCTTTTAGAACTGCAGTTCAAAGGTAACTCATCAGGTGAATATATATGAAGCCAGGTAGCAGTTTTTCTTTAGGATTGAGAGGAGATGCAGGAAGATAATAAACAGGCAGGACAGAAGTCAAATAAAAACAAGTTAGTTTTTGTACCTGCTGGTTGCAACAAACACACCATTGAAGGTAATCAAAAGTGAGGAAAAGAAAATGGAATAATTATTTTAATGTTTAGAGCAGCAGGAGAAGCTGCAAGCGCATCAGTGAGTTTGCGGCCGCTGCGCAGGGGGGAGGGGGGAGAGGGCTGAAGCAGGATGCAGAAACTACCGTTGTTAAAAGAAATGTGTTAACTTAGAAAATGTGGGCGCAATTTTAATTGTCAAAAACTCCAGCGAACCTACCGACCCCCCCCCCCCCCCCCCCGTGCCGCTTCAGGTGTATGACGTCGTCAACGACTAGTCGAAGTCGACTCGATTTTCATTACTTGACTGTCGACTTTAAAAAAAATTAAGTCATGCAACCCCTACTACACTAAGCAGGAGGTGTGTAGGAAGACGGGGGGACAATGACTGATTCCCAGGTTGCTTTGGAAAACATTATTCAGACGTAACTTTGTTGGCTCTGCATGCATTTGCCTTGTTCTCCTGTCTGCAAACATTTGAATGAAACAATGCCAATTACATCTTTGTAATGAAGACATCTAAAACACCCATCCCTTATATGCCATTTATTACTCTCCTTTTTAAATGAGAGTCTAAAGTTTGAAATGTGGACATCAAGACACTTGACATATTTTTCTGTTTGACTGCATGCTTTTCAATTGAATTTATAAGTGTTAGCATGCTTTTAAATCTATTAAATAACTATTATACATTTGATTAAATTATATTAACTCTCGTTTGATTTTTCTTTAGGACTTCGGGACTTTAACAGGTTGCTTTTATCTTTGGTTACTGCTGCGTTTGCTTGTAGTTGAATACTGGTACTGGACAGCATCAAAGGTTTTCACATGTACATAAACTTGTGCGCAGAAATTTAGCAAAGCTTCACCTGACCTTTGCACAGGTATTCACAGGACCCTGAAAAGCTGCAGTAGATGTCTGCAAAGCTGTCTGTAGACATGAGACCTTGGACAGGAAAAACAAAAAATCACAAAGTACTTTATATTAGTTTGGGGGTGGGGGGGTGGGGGGGTGGGGGTGGGGGGCTGGCCACTTCATTCTGAAATGCTGAGGTGACTGAGATTGGAACGTCAGCACAAGACCAGCACCCCTGCAACTGGGCGCCAGCGGGGAGCGGGACTCCTCTGAGACATCGCTGCATCCCAAAAGTGCGTGTGTGATCGGGCTTGTGAATGAGTGTGTGTGTGCATTTTGATTAATGTGTGTACATCGTAAATATGTTTGTGTCTGCGTTGAAGTTAGGGGCCAGTGTCTGGGCCTTTTGCGGGGGGGAGGGGGTTAGAGTGATGACAGCCTCAGCTGTGTTGAATAGTGGGAGAAAAAGAGGTGACGCGACTGGAGCTGATGTCTGACATGACCTCTCTCAGCGGGCTCGCTGCAGGGAGCTGGGAGAAGCCGCTGACTGTGTGTGTGTGTGCTGGTGTGTTTGTCTGTATGAGCCACAGAGAGGTTGGGTTAGAAAGAGGGCTACACGGAGAAAAAAAAAGAAGCAAAAACAACTTTTCTTTGGCTTTTTTCGGTCCTCCTCATGGCAAGGTTGCTTCTGTGTACTGACTTTAGATGGACATCACTTAACTTCCCAAGCTGAGTAACTCAATCTTCTCTGATCCTTTCCTACTACTACTTTGCATTTTCTCTCCTCGTATCATTTACCTCTCCTTGACCATCTCACTCTGTTTGCTCTCCTAAACTTTTTCTCTTCCGACCTTTCTCTCGACTTAATTTCATCATCTCATGATTGTTCATCTTGCCTGCAATTGTTGCCCATCCTCTTATCCTTGCTGTGCTCATCACAGTTTTCATGAACCACCTCTATTTGCATCCTCCGCTCTTATCTTTCATTCCTTATTCTCCTCCACATCCCTAGTCCGACACGCATAGACAGCATCACAGAGAAACACACACACCTATGTCCCTTTCTATTCACTGTCTCTCCTCTTTGGGTCCAGTGCTTTGCCATCAGCCTGATACCTGCCAACAAAGCCTCCACTGTCTAATGTGACCCTCCATTCTTCCCCACATCCCCTCTCTCTCTCTCTTTCTACCCTCCATCAAGCATTCAGGCATGAAGTAAAAAGGAGGGGAAATTTATCTTACAAGCACACTCCAGCTCACTCTAATGTTACCCCCCTTTTCTTTTTGCCAGTATCGTCTCCATCACATGCTTGGTTATGAGCGATTTAGTTTTTGATCACCTTCTCTCACGCTGCTGAACTTTTTTCTATCCTTCTCCTTATCAAGTTTACAACCAACCACTTTCAAAATTTCTTTTTCAACAGCAGCCACTGTATTTCCTTTCCGTACCTGTTTGATCATTTAAATCTTTGCTTTTTATGTATGTTTTAGTATTTTCCCTGATTTTTGACAGTATGTGACTGTTGGTGGTTGCAAAAGTGCAACTTTTTATATTTCCTACATTGTTCCAACATCTTGTTTGTAAAATAAGAATTTATTTCCCAAGATCGAGCCTGTGGAAATAAAGGTCGAATAAAATAAATTAGAGGGATAAAATTATTGATCACGGCATCTTGTTGTCCCGCCTAGAGTCATGCGTTGGTCTCCGAGGTGCTGTTCTCCAGTGGTTTAAATCCTACCTTCAACAAAGGTCATTTTACGTTAATCTGGGACCTTTTACCTCGAAAACAGCACCTCTGACATGTGGGGTGCCTCAGGGCTCCATTCTGGGCCCAGCACATTTTTCTTTGTATATGCTCCCCTTAGGCTCTATTTTTGAGAAGTACAAAGTTACTTTTCACTGTTTCTCTGATGTTCTTCAGATCTATTTACCTCTTAGTGATGCCAGGTCAATTGGCTCATTACCGGAATGCTTAAAAAGCGTCAAACAATGGATGTCCATGAATTTTCTTAAGCTCAGCAATCAAAGAACAGAAATTTTACTATTTGGCAGTTCTAATCTTTTTAACAACGCTGTTAGTCCTCTTGGTCCTTGTTCTGGTTTTCTAAAACCATGTGTTAAAAACCTTGGTGTGTTTTTAGACGGTTCTTTTAATCTTCACAGACAGGTGAGTGCAGTGGTCCAATCAGGTTTTTATCATTTAAGGCAGATAGCAAAGGTGAAGCCATACCTTCCTGTTAATGTCCTCGAACATGTCATCCATCTGTTCATGTCCTGCTGATTAACTGCAACTCCCTGTATTCTGGCCTGGACCAGTCCTCCCTACACCGACTTCAGCTGGTCCAAAATGCAGCGGCCCACTTGCTGACTGGAACCAGCAAGCGGGATCACATAACCCCAGTTCTGGCCTCGCTCCATTGGCTTCCCGCCTCTTACAGGATCCATTTAAAAATTTTACTTTTTGTTTTTAAATCCCTTCATGGCCTGGCCCCAGTTTATATCTCTGAGCTGCTGTCCGCTTACGTCCCTGCCAGAACTATGAGGTCCAGCTCTCAAGCTCTTTTAACAGTGCCAAAAACCCACCACAGGACTCGCGGCGACAGAGCTTTCTCTGTGGTTGGTCCCAAACTGTGGAACAAGCTACCTCTTAACATCAGGACCACACAGAATCTAGAACATTTTAAATCCCTTCTTAAGACACTTTTTTTTTATTTGGCTTTTAATGCAGGCTGACTTGAGCATCTTAATAGTTTTTAACAGTTTTTATTACAGATTGTGACTGTTGTGTGCTCATCTTATTTTAGGTTTTTGTTGTTGATCTGTTGTACCTTGATTTGTTTTACCTTGTACAGTGCTTTGGTGTAGCTTTGCTGCTGTAAATGCGCTCTGTAAGTAAAATTGACCTTGACCTTGAAAATTATGCATATTTTAAAAGCATTTTTGAACATCCTTTCTTCAGATGATTAAAAACCAGCCAACCCCATGTTTCCTTATAGGAAGCATTGGGTCTGGGAACTCTTCTACTCAAATAACCCCACCGCCTGAGAATTTTAACTGAGCCAATCAGTGCTGAGCAGCATACGTCACACCACAATGCTCATTTTTTTTCATAAACAATGACAAAGGCGTCTGAAACGAAGTTCGGAGTGGCACTTTCCTCTGTTCTATTACTTGGACATGTCTTTAAAACCAACACAAGTACAAGCCTTTCTTTTAAAAAAAGATGTTTGCGCCGTCGCCAGATGCCATTTTTGACAACATAAAGTACAGCGTTGCGTGGTACGGTCGACATTTCCGCCTTTTTTCTGATTGGTTATTTTTGAGCTAACTAGCCCCGCCCGTTATGTGCCTCTCTGCCTGTGAGTAACCAGACTAGTTCTGTAGAATTAAACAGAGGACGAGTCTGGCAGGCCAAGCTAATGAAATTCCGGACCTTGAGGGCCGGTGTCCAGTGTGTTTTGGTTTTAACTCTGCTTCAACACACCTGATTTCAATCAGCAGGTGATTAACAGGCTTCTGTAGAGCCTGATGAGCTGCTGCACAGGTGATTCAACCACTGAATCAAGCGTGTTGGACTAGAGAAGCCACTAAAACGTGCTGGGTACCGGCCCTCGAGGAACAGAATTGAACAGCCCTGCTCTAAGCCCACATGGCTTGAAGAAGGTGCAAAGTCAAAGATTTTTGATTTGTAAATACAGTATTTCAATACGATCCTTCACACGAATCTTTGATAGCCCTCAAAAACTCGAACTTCTCAACAACAGCTGAATGGTGTCCATGCATAATAATAATAATAAAGCAACTAAAATATTAAAGGTAGTTTTGCAGACAATGATGAAAGGGAATGACACTTTTAGCTAAAAAACATCAAAAGGTTTGAACTTTCTACAGAGTTAATTTAATTGATGTTTCCACCAGTCTTGACTCAACATCAGGTCAACAGATTTAAAGGTGTGGGAAACTCATTTAATCAATATATTTGCAGTGATCTCTGGTAGGAATGATTGCCTTGCAAGCCGTACTCGGGGCAAAAAAAGCCCAGAAATGCCTGCATCAGCATGGAAAAGTCTGCCACATGAGAGGGGAGCTTAACATGGCAGGATTTGGAGTCCTATCTTCTGATATTTGCCTCGGATTCGATAACAGCAACGTGACACTACCGCTGACTTGCAACATGGATTTTTTATCTCCACAGACAAATAAAACAAGCCCGAAGGAGCTACTGCCACGTGGTTGAGTTGTTCATGCTAACAGTTAGCTTCTGCTAGCAGGGATGTTCTCTGCTGATTCTGGACACTAAAACAACAACAGCCTTCCCCGTTGCAAACCAAGATCGGTTAGGGCAAGCGACCGCTTGACATAGAACTGTCAGCCTTTTCAAATCCTAGCGTTTCATCGTCTGTTTTCTTACAGTAGCTAATGCAGGAAATAGGTGTAGGAGACTGTTTTCACATTCAGCCTGCATGAAAAACTCAGAAATAATCATAATGTTAAAAAAATGTTTTTTCAGTGAACCACACCTTTAAATTTAGATAGTCAGCTGATGAAAAAGAAAGTCTACAGCTAAAAGGATGTACACAAACACTTACAAATGTATTCCCAAACGGATTGAATTACAGTTCTGGCATTTTCACCATCTTGTTGAGCGCTTAAATTGTAACTGCATTGTCTCTGTCAAAAATCTTCACTGCAGTTTATTTGGAAAAATAGCTTTATATAATTAAATTATTAAAAGCAAGTCACTTTTGAATAAACTGTTTCTAAAAGTTGACACGTAAGCCAATAAATACAAACTGGGTTCTTGAACTAATCCGAGAGTCTGAGGACTGATATTTTTTGTCAATCCTTTTGCCCTCCATACTTGCCAGTCACCAAGATAGTAAATCATTCAGTCTTTCTGCACGCCACCACTCCAAATGTCTGGTTTGAGCTGATGGCTCTTGTCAGCCACTTAACGGTCAACCTTGCTCTCCCTCTGTCTTCAAGTATGAATAGAATAACTCTTGGTGCTTGTTTGCCACTTCACTGCTCCCCCTGATCCTTGTTTGCCTTTATCACTGCTGATCAGCATGCCAGCCGATAAGTCTCAGTGTGGCTGTGCCGTATCCTCTTCCTTGAGCTTTAATCAGTCCTGTTCAGTGTATCTGGGCTTCATTCGCCCCCAATCGGTTCGCTGAACGACAGGACAATTTGTAAGGTTGAAATCAGAGAGGCCTTTTTTGTCATCTACAGGAGACAGATGGAAGAAGGTACTTCACCGAAATGCTGTTTTTAAAAATGTATTAATCTGAAATTTATAGAACATTGAAATAATGAAAAGATGACTTTAGTATGTTGGGTGGTTTTGTTAAAAGCGTAACCAGTTTACACGGAATTTTCTCATCTTTCTATGCCACTAAAGTCATATTTAATGTAATTAAAATATTACACATGAATTGTTCCAAGTTTATTGAATGTATTAACTTGGATTTACGCTTCCAGCTTGAGTTATACATGGTGCAAGTTGTTGACTCCAACAGTCAGCACTGAAGAAGTTAAAGAGACAATGTGTAGTTTTTACCATTCATTTCTGGAAATATCCATCAAAAATGTTGTTGAAAATTAGTGAAATGATGCCCAATTGTTGAAAATTATTGGCGGCTTTTGTAACATATAACCACAAAAACCAGGTCTAAAATATTACTGATAATAATAATCATTGAACTTATATAGCGCTTTTTAGGACAGTCAAAGATGCTTTCATGCACTCTCACATTCACACACTGCTAGTGATGGTAATCTACTTTGTAGCCACGGCCGCCCTGGGGCAGTCTGACAAAGGTGAGGCTGCCATTTGGCGCCATCGGCACCCCTGACCACCACCAACACAGGCAAGTGTCTTGCCCAAGGACACAACAGCAGAGTCCCCCGGCAGGAGCTGGTATCGAACCCATGACCCTCCGATCATGAGGCAACCCGCTCTACCACCTGAGCTACTGCTGCCCCTAAAATACTATTTTGGAACAACATCCCAGCGAATATCAGAGAGTTTCCCACTTATAGCACCTTTAAAAAGCACCTCAAACTACATCTTAAAGATTCCCTGACATGTTTGCATCTTTAGTTATTCTTATTTTTTGTTTGTCTACTTTAATGGAATGATTCTATCTGACTGTTTTTAAATTGTATAATGTTACTTGTTTTACTCAGTTATCTTGTTGACGGACTACAGATGCCAATTAGCAACTATGCTATAATCTAGCCCATTTACGATCGATACAATGTATTTGATTGCTTATTAATGTGCATTGTCCTGAATAAAGAATTGAAATTGAAATACATGGTCCAAGTCTCTAGGCGACGCCATATTAGCTGCCATGTTTCCTTCTATGGGAGCCCATGAAGAAAAAATGCATTTACTGATTTGTAAGAAATGATTACGTTGTTTTTGTACACATTTACCTCTTCACTTGTTGCCATTGATGAAAGGGAGTGTGATGTGCTCGTTATTTAGCTAAAGTTTGCACTCCCCAGTGTTTTTTTTTACCCTAGTGTGCATCCGTTGGCAAAGACTTAATCCAAGACAAAAATACAGCTTGCTTGCAAAAATTTAGGTATCAACTTGCCCCCTTTTGTCAGGAAAAATGCACACTGTCACTATGTAAAAAATAAAATGTCAGTTTAACCCTTTAAACTAAAGTAAAGCCTATTACACACTGAAAGCATCAGCGGTGCAGAACAGCAGTGAAATGTCGCTGATTCAAATAGAATCCATTTTAGTCCATGGTGTGTTTCAAACCAGCTGCGATGTGGAAATTTTCAGGCACATCCCAGAAGCGGCATACCGCACTGCGCCGCTAAAGTTGGGATCGGGCTCACGTCCATTTCCACAGTTAACATAGGGCTAGACAGGAAATCACACATGGTTTCAGTGTAAAATTCCTTGTAGTTTTCAAAATAAAACTACTGCAGCGATGCTATTTCATTTATAGCTTACATGTGACCCAACAGCTTATTTACTCCCAGTACCATTTCAGAAGAGCAGCAGTGTGTTTTAATGGCTTTAATCCTGGCAGTGGAGAGGAACAACACAACATCAAATCTGATTTCCTTCTTTTTGGTTTAATAGTGGATTTTTTAAGTCTTGAGGGATCTGTGATCTCGTGAGTCCAGCGAGGAGCACAGAGAGTAATGGACTGCATTGAAGCTTGCGAGTAAACATTCCGCTGCAGTTCCGCACTGCTTGATACTTCCACTGTGAAACAGAGGTAATAAAGACAACGTTCACCATTTTTTTCCAACACATCTGCCGAGGTCTCTAGTATGTAAAGTATAATGCATTGGCAGTTGATCTCTGTGGGGAAAAAAATGTTCTCGCACTCCTGTTTCAGGGTGAGCCAGAGCAGTAGACAGCAGAATTTATATCAGTTTCCTGATATTTAAATCGATTCAATTCAAAAATACTTTATTAATCCCAGAGGGATTATATTTGGATTTCTCTCCTGTGACTGTCTAACAGGAACACAACTCTGCCACTGCCTCAGTTTGCTTTGCAACTTTGATGTTTTATCTCCACAATTAACACAAGCCTGAAGGAGTTCTGCCGTGTTGTGAAGTTGCTAATGCTAACGGCTAGTTTCTGCTAGCAGAGACGTTCTCTACTGTTTACTGGAGGCTAAACCAACCACAGCCTTCCTTGTCGCAAGCCAAGATGGGTGAATCCATGAATGTTAAGTGACAGTGTGATGTAGATTGTTAAGATTTTTTTTTTCAAATTCAATTCAGTTCAATTCAATTTAAAAAAACTTTATTAATCCCAGAGGGAAATTGATTGCTGTAGTAAATCAGAATAATAATAATAATCAAGTCATCAAAGAGTTATTGTATATTACAATGGCTGTTGGCAGGAAGGATCTCCAGTAGCGGTCAGTGTTGCAGCGAAACTGAAGAAGCCTCTGACTGAAGACACTCTTCCGTTGTCGGACAGTCTTGTGAAGAGAATGCTCAGGGTTGTCCATCATTTTCTTGATTTTCTGGAGAATCCTTCTTTGCATCATCTCCTCCAGCGGTTCCACAGTCGTCCCCAGAACAGAACCGGCCTTTTTATTAGGCTGTTGAGCCTTTTCAGGTCCCTGCTTCTGATGCTGCTACCCCAACTGACGATGGCTGAAGAGATTACACTCTCAACAACAGACTTGTAGAAGATCTGCAGCATCTTGCTACAGACATTGAAGGACCTAAGCGTCCTCAAGAAGTGCAGTCTGCTGTGTCCCTTCTTGTAAACGGCTTGGCTGTTCTTCTCAAGTCCAGTGTGTTGTCCAGGTGAACTCCAAGATCCAAATCCAAAGATCCAAACCCAAATTCCAATTCCAATTCTAATTTTATTAAAGCGCATTCAACAAGGCATTACAACCAAACGGCGCTGTACACTAAAAATGTTAGTTAATTAAACCAGCGTTATACAATCATGTCGAACACAGATAAAAGATAAAGAGGAAATACAACAAAATTTCCAAAACTAACAGCTTAAAAATTAATAAAACACAGGGAGAATAAAAAATTAGAAAAATCATTTAAAAAATGAACCTCAATAATATGGAAGTTGATATTGTGAATTCCATTTTTAAACAATGCAGATGTAAGTGAGGTTCATAATTATGTGGTATAAGCTAGGGTTGAAGTAGTGAGTTTTCAAGCGTGATTTAAAAATGCTAGCTGTTGGTGCTTGCCTCACTAGCAGTGGTAATGCGTTCCACAGCGTCGGTGCACAGACAGAGAAAGCCCTTTCTCCACGGCTTTTTAAACGTGCATTCGGAACAGCTAGGAGGAGCTTATCTTCAGACCTGAGAGCACGCGGCGGGTTGTAGTAATGGACAAGTTCACACAGATATGGAGGAGCTTGATGGTTCAAGGATTTGTAAGTGAGAAGCATAATTTTGAAATTTATCCTGAACTGCACGGGCAACCAGTGGAGAGATTTCAGAATTGGTGAAATGTGTTGTCTTCTGTCAGCTCCAGTCAGCAACCTAGCTGCTGAATTCTGGACCAGCTGAAGTCTAGAAAGAGCTGCTTTACTGATGCCGTATAAGCAGGAGTTGGAGTAATCCAGCCTTGAGGTGATGAAAGTGTGGACCACAGATTTCAGAAGACAGACACTCAGGATGTGCTTTAGTTTCAAGATGCGTCTTAGTTGGTAAAAACATGGTTTAACTGTGTTATTGACCTGGGCATCCATCTTCAGAGCCTGGTTCATTTTTACTCCAAGGTTGGAGATTACAGAGGATACATTAGGTGAGAGATAGTTGAGGTCAGGTTGATGAGTCGCCGTGGTAAGGACTGAAAACGATTAAGTCGGTTTTGGAGTCATTAAGATGGAGGAAGTTATCAGCTAGCCATTGCTTGACCTCAAGGATACAATCAGACAGAACTTTCGTTGATTGAGTTGGCTTTAATGAAAAGTAGATTTGACAGTCGTCAGCGTAAAGGTAGTATCCTAGAGTTTCACTATTTTCTATCAGAAGCTAAGGTAGGAGATAGGTAATAGAGACTATTTTCCTTTTCAGCCTCCATGAAAAACTCACAGTGACCGATAATAGTCAGAAATATTTAAAAATATTTATTTCAGTGAACCAACCATACGTAAAAAAGCAAAAGCTAAACATGTTTTTATCACTAAAAAGAGGCTGTACTGTCCCGTGGTGGCTTGGCTTTTTATTTTCTACATTTAAAACATTAAAATGAGAAAAAAAAGAATTATGCAGTTGTATTGTATTGTTTCAACAGGAACTACGCTCTGTTTATTTAGATGGAGGGGCAAAATTTAACAGTTATACTGAAACCAGCCACAAGAGGGTGCTTGAGCAGCCTTTTGTGAGTTGCAGTTTCTGTTAACTCTGGTAAATTCACTTAAATCTTTCAGGTATTTTCTGCATATATGTTTGAGTTCACTGCAGCCTTTTATTCCTTATTTTTATTCTTCTTAGCTCCTGTTGTGAATCTTACTCGATACCATGGATCTGCTTTTCTGCTGTGACACCAAGGTTTCCCCACTGAGGGACAGCCAATGTTATGTTATACTATTCTTCTATTATTGTGATTTGGCTTCAAACGCTAGGTTGTATTCTGATGTCTAGTTTACTTTTGTGTCCTGGACACCAAATTTTAACTAAGACATCTTTCAGGTGTTCAAATCATTTAAAACAGGCACACATTTAAATGTAAAAATAAATTTCCCAAGCAAAAGTTCAATGTCTCCCAACAATGTGAAAATGCAACAAAGATATTCAACATGTTGGAATGAGTGCTACTACTCAACTAGCTCCATCTCGACCCTCTCATCAGTATTCACTTTCTCTCTAAGGTCTCCTCACGCCGGCGCTCGCTAATCTAATTGTTGCCTCTGCAGCCTCACATAAAGCCTCCAATAGTCCAGCCATGGCTCCCTAATCGACACGTTATTGCCCACAATCACATTCACAGCACAGAGGCAAATCTGCGACGATGCGATTGTGTCGGTTGTTAATCCAATCAGACCTCTCTCCCTTTTCTTTTACTCGGCATTTCATCTTGAGAAACAAGGTGACAGTGTTTTAATTTTCATTCTTGGGCTACTCTCCATCAATTTGGCTCACAGTGTGTGTGGAGGAGCTTATGGAGTGAGACACATGTAGGTGCTGGTTATTGTACAAGCTTTTTATTTCTTCCCTGTGGGAGAATGAAGTGCAGGGTTTTGGGGGTTTGATTTCATTAAAACAATTGCTTTCTGCTATTGTGTATTCACAGTTGTGGTGTGTATTAGATCAGATTTGCTCCAGCCTGCTGATGCAGTGCTGAATATGATTTTGGCCTATGAGGTCAGTTTACAATGAATTAAAAAACAGACGTCAAAGATACAACAATGCCTCTCTAGTGTATGCTGTTGGTAATATGCACTCGCCTGTCATCTTATTAGGTACACCTGCAATTGCTTGTTAACACAAACAACTAATCAGCCAATCACATGACTGCATTTTAACAGCTAGACTTGGATTTTCACTCAAAACCAGAGGGGACGAAAATACCTTGCTGATGTCAGAGGGTGGAGAAAATAAAGAAGACTGGTTCTGGGTGATAGAAAGGCAACATAAGTTCAAATAACCAGTTGCTACAACCAAAGTCTGCAGAACAGCATTTGTGTTGGATCAGCTGGTTGGGTCAGAAATTGGTTTCGGCAACAACTTACAGGCATGGATCTATCCTGCCTTGGTCCATAAATGCCAGCTGAGCCTGGTTTAAACACCAGTATTGTTATTGAGTATTGTTGCCGGCCATGTCTATCCCTTTAAGATCCCAATGGAATCATCTTCTGGCTACTTCCAGCAGGATAATGCACCATCACAAAGCTTAGATCATCTCTACCTGGTTCATAGAACATGACTTCACATGATGAGTCAATCTTATCACGTCAAGGATGATATTTTTTTTCCCAAGATCTGTTTGAATCTTTAGGTGCTTTTATAGGACACTCCATGCCGGCATATCAGCGTAATATTACCGCAATGGTATGTCTATAAACGCGCCATGCCGGCATGGCGTTGCGCGACTATTGCGGCATTCGTTCCTCCTTGCTTGGTAGTAATATTGTCGCATCAGCCCCTCGCCTCTGACGGCTAAACGCGTAGACCATGGAGCTTTTGGCCGAGCGAGTGGACGAACAGATTAGTCGCCTTTTTACGGGGGACGGTGAGAGACAGCCAGCTGTTTGACAGAGTGGTGAAAACACTGGCTGAGCGGGGCGTCAAGCGGGACAAAAATCAGGTCTTATCAAAGCCAAAGGTCCTGAAAAAGAAATTTCATCAGTCTGACGTGTTTTCCATCTGACGCTGAATGCGCGACCCTGTATGTCACATCGCCCAGCGACCTCCCTATATCCCGTCTTGGTTGGAGAGGTGCCTGATGGCAGTTTATTCCAGTGTCAGCTTTGCTACTATAAATGCCAAAATCCTCCCCAGGGTGACGCAGCAAATCCCGTTTTGAAAACGCTATGGTCCTATAAAAACAGCTTTTGACACAAAGAGTTAAGCTAGTTCTGAAGTTCAACCCAAAACAAGGTAATGTTTGGCTGGTGAAAATGTCTGTGGAGTAACTGCGCACAAAATAAACCTCAGGAGAAAATACATCGCTCAGGCAAACATTCAGATTCAAATCTAACAGTTAAAGGGACAATGTGTAGCTTTTATTGTTTATCTCTGAAAATATCCTTCAAAATGTTGAAAATGAATTAAATGATGCCCAGTTGTTGAAACATATTGGTGGCTTCTTAACATATAATCATAAAAATCAGGTCTAAAATATATGGGAGCGAGGCTAATTCTCAGGGTGACGCCATATTAGATGCCATGTTTCCTTCTACGGGAGCCCGTGAGGACAAAATGTATTTACTGATTTGTAACAAGCGGTTACAAAACTTTCACCATTCGTAAACGTTGTTTTACACGTTTACCTCTTTACTCATTGCCAGTGATAGAAAAAGGGAGTCTGAGGTGTTTGTCATTTAGCTGAAGTTTGCACTCCCCAGGGCTTTTTGACCCTAATGGGCATCCATTGGTGAGGTCTTGCTGCAACACAAAAATACAGCTTGCTTGCTACAATTCAGGTATCTACTGCCCCCTATCACCAGGAAAAATACACACGGTCACTTTAAAGGGATACTAGGCAGTTTTGCTTGCTTTTATCACCCCTTTGAGTCCAAAGCAAAACCAAAACTCCCACCTCCCGATGCGTTGGAAAAAAGTCTTGGTCACCCATCGTCATTTTTCAACGCTTCGGGTGTGAGAACGTGGTGAAGTGTGACATTCTGGCTCCAAAAATGATTTAAATATATGAAAAATGGCAAAATATCCCTTTAACTAGACACCAAAACACTGATCATTATCTGCTTCCTGTTTTAATTGCAATAAGAGAGGAATTCATTGTGCTTTTTTACCCCGTGGGAGTTCTGCCTCTTGGTCTCTATTCAAACTGACCCAGTGTCTTGTTCTGTATGTTGCAAAACACAAACACACACATTAAAATACAGTTTATCACTCATTCTGTTATAAATTCATCATAACTATATGTTTACTGATTTAGTCACGAAGAGATGTGCACTTAAACATACAGCCGGCTAAAAATCCTAACAGTGAAGTCAGGTGGCTAATAGGCTATCCAGAGTGGACCCCCCCCCCCCGTCTCTCTGAAGGAAGAATGTGTGTGCTGGTGTGCATGTGTGTGTGTGTGCATGTGTGTGTGTGTGTGCCTCTCGACCTCAGCCCTCCAGGTCAGAGTTCTCCACTCACACTAACACCCAGCGGGGCGACAAAATAATTAACTCAGACTCCGATTGACAGACAGTTTATCACGCTGACACATGCACACACAGGCTGAGGGTATTACTTTCCCATAATCAGCAGAGGAGATGAGACGGATGGCATGTCTACTTGTGCATTGTGTGAAGATGAAGATGAGGAATAACTTAAAGTTTCAGCAGCAGTAAAGTACACAAGCTTTAAAGTTTACTTTGAACAGTTGTCATAAAATTACCAGGACTCTGTGGGAATGGTTCCATCACACGTCAACGGCATTCATAGAAAGCGTAATAACCATATGCGTAAATCTCAAATTTTAAATTGCACAACCACCATTTAGGAACTTACATTTGAATGACTACTCTGTAAAATGGATAGAATTACATGACTAAGTTACAGTATTTTCACTTGCTCCGCTCCACCTGCCAAACAATGCATCGCGCATATAGGTAGATAAGACTTTCAAGGAAAAACGGTGTGTTTTCATAAAAAGAAAACGTAACTCTATAAGGATGTATAGAGTTTAGACGGGTGCAGAACTGGCTCACTTTAAGGAGTTATGGTGATAACATCTTTTCGTGAAGAAAACATTTTCCTCAAGTTGATACCCAATACGCAGTTACAGAACTGCAATGCAACTCTTGGGGAAGTAACACTGACTGTTCAGGAAGCTTAAGCATATAGAAGTCTGCTTTTATACATTCTACAATTTCTTACTTGGAACATTTAAATAATGGACATACGGGATTTTGTTGCAGAATAAAACTGATTTGATTCAAACAGTGGCGCACCTGAAAAATTATCATTGGGGGGACCAGTGAAAATTTTGGGGTGGCACACGAAATTGGTCCCTGTGGTAATTCTGGGAGAGTTTAGCCTATAGCTGCACATTGCATAGCTCCTTAATACTTTTCCATAAAACACAAAAGTCCTATGCATCCAAGACGTTCACCTCAAATTTGAGAAATGCAAACATTTCAGAAAAAAGACTAAATTTCTGTTCTGTCGGTTATTGTTTCAAATGTTATTGTTTTAGAAATTTACACGGTTTAATTTCTTTGTTGCTGTTTAAACCAAAACATGTATAAAAATGTTTGGGATATCTACCTTTTCTTTGTAAACCGTGAGAATCAGTGACATTTTATTTATGATTTATTAAAAAAATACTTTAAAAGTTTTTTAAATAAAAAAATTATTAATTTGCATTGGCATATATGTGTTGAATTAAGAAAGTGAATGTCTGATGTGTGTGGACATAAATGTGATTTATTAACTCATTCACTGCCATTGACGACTAAAGTCGTCATTTGCATTTTTTTACTGTTTGAGCATCGGAACGAGCCCCCGCGCTGAGAGAACAAAAATCTCAGCCCTGAAGCTGATCTTCATCCGCATACGTTACAGATCACATGATCAGGAAGCAACACATCCATGTGTTTGGAGATCGTTTTGGGCCGTTCCTGTAAAAAAAAGTGAGCTACGAACAGGGAAAAGCGTCTGCCGATCACAATTCGACAACGGACTATGAAAGAACGGATATCGCTCGAAACACGCGGCTTCTACCTGATGTAAGAGGTGAGTCTCCTCTTTGTTTTGGTTGTTTTGGCATCGACATCATGCTAGCGCGCAACGTTCTGTGACTCTTTAAAAAAACAGTAAAAACGGTGAGAAACGCTGGCAGCGAAGGCCGTTAGTGATCAGGAAACGGCTGGCAGTGAATGAGTTAATGGCGGTGAGGGGCTGGTTTTTCCTGAACAAGTTTCCAAAGGTGGCCAATGGCCCCCTTGGCCATTCTTTGGAAGCACCACTGAGTCTACAGTCCAGTATATTCTGCACTTCTGACCTTTGTTGCAGTAGACACAGCCCACCCCAGTGTGACCTGATTATGGTGGCTTCTCAGAAAAGTGGACATGGGCGAGGACATGGGTGGACTCCGCTTAGCAAAGTGGCAGAGAGCTCATTCATTCTGCACTGCTTTGTCCGGTTTCCTCTGGATTCCGTCCTCGGTAATCAACGACAGATAGGTCTTCATCTCACCCCTGCTCCAAGGAAGATTTATCTGGGCATCTCAAAAACTATAAAATAAAAATTTAAAATGTGCCTCGGTTGCTGGCTCTTTATTTGCGTTCGTTCAGGTGCTATTCTTTGACATCCCTTCACTTGCACAAACCACTAGGCAGAGGCTCACACTATGTAGGTAGACATGAGAGTCCAGCTGGCTAATCAGTTCATAGGTCGATGTGTATGGTTGGTTCAGCACAAAAAGAGGAAAATAAAAAAGTGAACGGACAATGCCAAATGCACTAATTAGGGGCTGAGCATACCCAGGCCAGGCCGAGCTGACCTCAGTGTAAAAGGGCCTTTAGTCTTCTCCATCGTGAGTACATGCATTCATAGAGGAAGCTGCTATAGGGAGAAATTGATTAATTTGACTTTATCCCAGTGGTATCATGTCTAAAAACAATGTCACTGTATTTTTTTATGCCAGAGAGTCTGTATCTCAGCCCTGATACACAGGTCCACCTGGAGGTCCACATTCAACACTCATATACCTAAAAAATGAAAACCCAGAGCACTAGAACTAATGAAAGTAGCTAAACAAAAGTGGTAATCTAAGGAGTGCCTTGTTTTTAGAGATACTGGTAAAAGAAAGCCCTGCCTGTGCTTTGAAGGGTGCACTTAAAAGTGTGGGTGTATGTGTGGTGGGGAGGAGGCGGTGAGAGCGGGTCTGAGTGGGTGGAAAGGGGTAACCTGTGGATTGAAATGGCAGGCCTCTCCTCGCCCGCCCTTCATCCCCTTGATTCTGAGAGGCCATTTTTCTCTACCTTCACAAAGCGAGAGGGGTCGGATTGCGCCGGCACATTCACGAGCCCACTTTGTTTTCAAATGGTTTTGTTTAGTTGTGACACTGTAGACACCCAACACCTTCCAAGAATCTGAACTCTTCTCTGGGGGACCACAGAGGGCAGGTGGATGGTGTGCAGCCTTAAGAGGGATGAAGAGGTAGAGATCAGAAAATCGGGAAGTTGAAACGTATTTCAAATTGATGTTTAGCCACTTCCTCTTCAACCTCTGTAATCTTGCAGACTCCCTTCTCTGTGCTCCCTCATGTCTTATGCTATTTGAGCGTTTCCACTTGAGAAGTTACCATCGTGGCCCGAGTCAATCCTCATGTCTAATAGAAGATGAATTTGGACTTAAGCCTCAACTTTACATTTTCTCAGTCTGTGGCCATTTGTGCCACTTTACAAACATGTACAAAGAGCAAAAACTAAAACAATCACATTTAAAAGCAAACTTACAAACTTCTATTTCCGTTAGGACCACCAAATCTTAAAGACTCGGCAATGAGTTGGAAAAAGTCTTCCCATTTTTATACGATATAGCCAGTAGTTAAAAAATAAATCAAATAATTACAAAATGCCATCATTGGTTGAATGATATTTTAAAAGACATATTTCAACTTTTGACAACATTTTTGAAACTCGTATCGAACATCGTATCAACATCAGGTGGCCCCAGCAGATCTCCAACCCAGTGCTAAGAGAATGCACACGACAGCCAAGAACATAATGCCTGCAGCGCAACGCCGCACCGGCTCGCTCGGCCGAGTTCTCAGTCTTCCTTTAACCATCCGACCAGAGCCGTTCTGCAGTTTGACCCGAGGGCCGACAGCTTGAGACGGCCACATGATAAACCTCGCGCTCGATGGCTCGACATCGTCGCGGCCGATATTCAATAATTTGAAGTTGCTGTTGCGAACGCAGAACAGCTGGCACAAGACCACCAGCAATGGAACCAACTGGTTCACCTGGTAGGCTCAACGTACCGGAGCAAGTCGACACCTGACCCCTGGCTTGCAGGAGCCGTGATGATGATGATGATGATGATGATGATGATGATGATGATGTATCAAAAAGCTTTGAAGTAGTATTTTTAAAAATATGAGATGTATGTGTACTGTAATTTTTGTTTGTTTCCTATCAGTTAGCTCTGTAAAAGTAAGAAAATGACCTTATCTTATTACAAAATGAAGAAGGTTAAAACTAAGCACGTAATAGCTTCTTTTATGGCAAAAACATCACAGCGATTATTAGCTTTAGCTTGACTTGGCACTGTAAAAAGGCACTGCAGCTAGTGCTGCAAGACTGGGCTCAGGAAGAGCATTTAACTCATTCGCTGCCAGCGTTTCTCACCGTTTTTACAGTTTTTTTTAAAGATTCACATAACGTTGCGCGCTAGGATGATGTCGACTCCAAAACAACTAAAACAAAGCAAACTCACCTCTTACATCAGGAAGAATCGGCACATTTCGAGCTTTATCCGTCTTTTCATAATCCGTTGTTGAATTGTGATCGGCAGAAGCTTTTCCGGTTCGCGCCTCACTTTTTTTTACAGCAGCGGCCCAAAACGATCTCCTAACACATGGATTTTCTGCTTCCTGATCACATGACCTGTGACGTAAGTGGATGAAGATCGGCTTCAGAGCTGGGATGTTTGTTCACACGGTGCGGGGGCTCGTCCGACGCCCACACAGTAAAAAAAATGCAAAGGACAACTTTAGTCGTCATTGGCAGTGAACGATTGGATTTAAAATGACGACTTTAGTCATCGATGGCAGTGAATGAGTTAAAGAGCAAATTGTAACCTCCATCCATCCATGCATTTTTTCCCACTTCTCCAGAGTCGGTTCGCAGGGGCAACAGCCTAACTCCAAAATTCCACTATCTCCCCTCCGCCCCAGCTTTCCGCTGCCGCTCGCTTCCGAACTCAAATTATACTATACCCGCTCTACAACAGCTCCGCTCCGGTGCGGAGACCTGAGGTGCGCAAACAGGCATGCGCGGGATTTTCGAGATCTTGTGATACAGTCCGAGCAATAAACGCGGAAGTTAGATCCAAGCACCCGTTGTGTGGGAGAAGCATCGAAATGAACTGTTTAATCTGCCCATCATTTGTGTTGAGAGATCAGCAGTGTTTGGATCAACAAAGGGTGACTACTTTGATAGTAGAAACTGTATTTATGGCTTATTTTTGTGCATTTAAAGTTCAACTGCCATTGATAGTTGTTAAAGGTTGTTAAACCTGTGCATATGAAACAAAAAACGCTTTTTGTTCATCGATTTATTGTGAAATAATGGAAGTTGTGCTTGCTCCCTTTCCTGTTAGGCGGTTGTGATTTCTGTCCATTGACTGCGGAGGTGCTCCGGCATCTGGCAAAAATAGAATTGATCCTATTTTTGCCGGATGGCGGAACGGAGGGCGGCGCACGGCTGCAGTAGTGGAACAGCTCTGATTGACTACAACGGGACCGTTTTTGCTGCAGAGTTCGTGCCGGAGTGGAGATAGTGGAATTTTGGGGTAAGTCGAGAGGCCAAAACTTCCCTCTCCCCAGCCACTTGGGTCAGCTCTTCCAGGGGAATCCGAAGGCGTTCCCTGGCCAGGCGAGACACATAGTCCCTCCAACATGTCCTGGGTCTCCCTTTAGGTCTCTTCCCAGTTGGACATGCCCAAAAAACCTCACCAGGTGGCACGTTACAAATTGTAACCTGCAGTATAAAATAAAGGAAGGTAAAGCAAAGTTACAAGAGTGTTATATGTATGCCTGCTCTCATGGATTGCCTGTATCTGGTTTGTCTACATGTTGCGTGTTTAACCTTGGTTGGGTTGTGATGTGGACACAAATTTTTATGTTCCAGGATGCTGGTGCATTGACAACAAAGTTGATTCTGACTCTACTTCTTGAACGAAGCTGACCAACTTCCTGTCCAGCAATGCCATCACAACACTTAAAAGCACTTGAAGATGGTTGGTATCCAATATCATGCAAAATCACAATCTGACACAGCTTTGACGACGGAAAACACCACATTCTGAAAAATAAAATGCTATGTTAAGTGGTTCCACTAAACCTAGTTGTTTCAATATAAAGACTAAACTACATTAACTTTGAACATACGTATAACATTCTTTTTTACAGTGTAGATTGTACCCTGCCTTAAAAATCTTCTTTATTGCAAAATGTTTTCTTCACATGTTTTTTCTGCATGATCTCTTTTGAAAATTACTTTTTCTAAAATGAAGATTGAATTTAGTTTTCTGCTTGCAGATGCTTCGCATGAAAAGGAAAATAAAAGCTAAAAGGTCACAATTTCTTTTTTCTGGTTTGCTTTGATCCCAAAGTAGTTAAAAAAATGGCGATATAATGGAGGCTGCGCAGTGGCGCAGTGGTTAGAGCTGTTGCCTTGTAGCGAGAAGGTCCTGGGTTCACTTCCCGGCCTGGGATCTTTCTGCATGGAGTTTGCATGTTCTCCCTGTGCATGCGTGGGTTCTCTCCGGGTACTCCGGCTTCCTCCCACAGTCCAAAAACATGACTGTTAGGTTGATTGGTCTGTCTTAATTGTCCTCAGGTGTGAGTGTGTGTGTGCATGAATGTTTGTTCTGTGTGTCTCTGTGTTGCCCTGCGATGGACTGGCTCTCTGTCCAGGGTACACCCCACCTGATTGCCCGTTGACTGCTGGAGATAGGCACCAGCTCCCCGCGACCCTGCGTGGACAAGCGGTTTCAAAAAATGGATGGATGGATGGGATATAATGGGATTCAAATCAGTTTAAAATGTTCTTACACTTACTGAAAAAAAGATCATTCCCTTTTAATAAATAATTGGCTGATGGGAAGCATCATTTCATATGCAGGGAGAAGCTGGGGCAACCTTCTCAAACATCTCTTGATATGGATGAAAAGGCAGTCGTACCTGAGTTCACAGGGGCAATAGAGTCAATTGCTTTACGTAGGCAGTGTGCTTTAAAGGGCAGGGGTGCATTCTGTGCTGAGCTGAGGGTGGCTAGCACACACACACACACACACACACACACACACACACACACACACACACACACACACACACACACACACACACACACACACACACACACACACACGATCCATTCCACAGCTCCACACTACATCCCAAAGGACGGATGCAGGCTGCAAACTCGGCCTCACTCCACACTATCTAGACGGGTGCAGCCATACATACCGTGCTATTCACTGTTTTTTCCACCTAGCACCTAGCGAATGTGTGCATTTTGAAGCAAATAAAAGGCGGCAAGAATGGAAGAAAGTTACAAAAGAGAAAGAGTGTGTCTCTGAGAGGAAAAAGAATAAAGACATGGAAAGAGAGGAAGGAAAGACTATCTGCTGCATTAACCTTCCCCTCCACAGAGCCAGTCTGCACTGCTCTTTCAGCAGAGGGCCCAGGGGACAGTAACGCTAAGCCCCGCTCCATTCTTCCACCTGAATCTTTGATTTCCTATTAGGTTCCTCGTGATGGAGACTGATGCGGTGGGGAGGAAAAGAAGGCAGGGGAGGAACAGACATGGAAGTTGGGGGAAAGGGAAGAAGCCGACAGACAAAAAGTGATGGCAAAAATGAGAAAAGGAAAAGATGAAGGCAAAAACTGAGATACATGCCAATAATTGAGGAGGGTTTACTGGAGATACGCAGCTATGGCAGAACTTCTGCGGGACACTGGCTGTCCCTGTCCTTGGCACCAAGCACTTTGTTAATATTCAGCCCATTTAGTGCTGACCTTTCTTAGCTGGCAGACAGACAGACTCGGTAGTAAAAAGGTGCACTACGAAGCAGACAGATTGGTATGTAGACAAAAAGGTTAGATAAAAAAGGCAGAATGACAAAATACAATGCAAAAGTTGAAAAGGGTGTAGAAGCGGGTTTGGCAACAAAATAAAATAAATGGAGATTATTTCTTTTTTTTTACTTTAAC
>NC_091757.1:50014679-50112179 GCF_043380555.1 Nothobranchius furzeri | reverse complement strand
GTTGCACTTAACTAATGATTACAGCACCATTAGACACTCATCTATACAGGTTATCAGCAAAAAAAAAAAAGTTAATTTAGGCGTTACTTGCTCTTTTAATGCTTCAACACCACATATTAGTCAGTCCTCCCACCCATTAAGTGGAACAAAAACAATCGACATCTTAAACATGGCTGGATTATTGAAAACATTAATGGTGTATGCATTTTAGGCCAATTTGCTTGATGTAGCATCTGATGAGCCAATAAAATGCTTACAATCAGCTGTAGGAGTTTGCTACAACCCCTAAAAAGCAACAAAACCTGATTGCTCCTCAGCTTCTGTAGCCTAAGGGTTTATCCTTAATGTTAATGAAGCCACAAGAAGAGACCTGCCCTTGGCCAAATAGGGGACTTAAGCAGAAATTTATTTTGAGACTCCCCCAACTGATGGCTGAACATGTCTCAGTGGGCGGCGGAAGTATGGTTGCCCTATACCAGATTGGTTTGGTTTAATAGCGGAAAGTGTTCAAACAGGGAGGTCAGCGCACGGTATCGGTTAACAGAGGATTTTTGTTTTTTCTCTCCTCCTGCCTGGTCTGGCTTTATCTGCTGATCACTGCGCAGTGCACCTCATGGAAGGGAATGCGTCCTCTTGGGCAAGATGGGGTCACCCTATAGATCACAGCGCCCTACACACAGCATGCGTTCTGCGAATAGGCAGGGGCGGTGCTAACAGGAAGTCTGAGTAGTTTGGGTACTGTCGGATTCTACATCCACTTGGTCTGGTACGTTGCCAGTTGTCGTCCAGGTGGACCCCGGCCCTCTGGTTCTTTAATACCCTTGTGTATTCAACGACCGTTGTTTGGTACAAGCTTTAACTTTAATACAGTTTAACTGGAGAGCAAAGTAGCATAAATGGTACCCCGCTGGGTTGCTGAGTCTGTGACGGCTAACACTGCAGCACCAGCATTTATAATTGGACACAAAACACAGCAGCGTTTTGTAAGGATCCTCAGCCAGTAACAGGAGTGATCTAGAAGTTATTTATTGTACCCATATGAAGCCACAGCATCCTTATATTTACTCTATTAACAAGTAAAGAAGTCTAGAGGCTAAGGATGAGCTAACGTTGAAATGACAATGCTAACTGTGACTTAGGCCCTGTCCACACGTAGCCGGGGATCAGCCAAAACGTAGATATTTTTCTACGTTTTGGCCTGTCATCCACACGAAAACAGAGTTTTTTCACACGAAAACGGATCTTTTTAAAAACTCCGGCCAAAGTGAAGATCTGCGTTTTCTCCGTTTTGGGTGTCTGCGTGTGGACGGACAAAACCGGAGTTTTAAGGTCAACAACGTCACTTTCCACGACAAAAAAATGCTGACATCACGTGTGCGACCTGTGTTTACACTAGCCGGCATCACGGAAGCCCTCAGAGCTGCGCTCTGTCACTACCCGATCCATCAATCGTCCAAGCGCTTTCTGCTTGTTTGTTTTTGCAAGCGGAATTACTGCTCCTTGTGGAAGACCACAGACGAAGGACGAGGTAAAGAACATGGGAAGTACTGCCGCCTACAGGTCTGGCATGTCCTTAACAACGTAGTTATCCGGGTACGTGTGGACAGAGTTTTGTTTTTAAAACGCGGTGGTGTGGATGCAAGTTTTTGGAGGGGCGGATATTCGTTTTCAAAACACCCCGGCTACGTGTGGACTAGGCCTTAGAAACTAATAGAAAAATTATGTCAAGCAACAAGTTGATATTACAATGAAATGTATTTATCTACTAATTAACTCACGGTCTATGACTCGTAGCTGGCAACTCATACCTAAATGAGACTTTATTTAAGCTTGGGAAAAAAGAACCTCCATCTTTAAGTTGTTGCTTTGTTAGAAATAAAACTGTCAAATGAGCTTTTTTGTACTTCAACGTAACCAGTGGTGTAATCACAAATATGTGAAGCTACAAATTTCACAAAAAAAGGTTTTATGATCAACTTTAACCTGCTGGTTTAACGACTGTTGGAAATCAGCTCATTTGTCGACTGATTATACATAAAGAGTTGGATTATCTGTTTTTTTATAAAATTAATTAAAAATATATTATTGCTCTTTTTAAAAAGTTGTATTTTGCTCATATATCTGAAAATAAAAAAATAAAAATAAAAATAAAATAAATAAATAAATAAATAAAAGATTAAAAGTTGAACCTGAAGATTTAATTACTTTGATGTATTTTGTACGCAGTCTTCAACTTCTACTGAAAACATGTTTTGTCATCAAGTTAAATGTGGCTTGAAAGAAGTTACTCAACAATCATGGATGTGGGGATTCAAGTTCTCTCATGCATGCATATACACACACAAACACACACACACACACACACACATGCTCTTACTGTACACGTGCCTGTGGCAGATGTTGGCTGCAGGTTACGTGTGCTGGAGATGACCGGTGTCAAATACACAGGTTGAAGTGTGAGTAAAGGAGATGCTCACACAAACAATCATGTGTCAGAGTGAATAAATGTATTTATAAAGTTTCCCTCTCCACTCTCACCTGCTCTCACACACACACACACACACACACACACACACACACACACACACACACACACACACACACACACACACACACACACACACACACCAATTGGTGAAGAGAGACCAGAGATCACCTACAGCTAAACTACTTCCTGCTGCTGGAGGTTTGCTTTTTATGTGTGCATGGTTAGTCTGGGTGACGGTCTCAACTCTAAATGACTTTGATAAATTTGAAATATCTTTGTAACCTGATGCTGCAAAAGTCGTGGGTGAAAGAATGTGAATGGCCCTGCAGTTGAGCAGATTCCTGTTCAATAGTTTACCTGCACTGAAGAAATCTAAAAGTTTTTCTTTTACATTTTCTCAAGAACAATTTCAAAATTATTTAATTGAGAAATCAGAAGATGAAACAGAAACAAAGTTTGAGCTGTGAGAGAAAAGAAATCTCAAAACTGCAGGATGGAAAACGTAATTAGATTTTTTAACCAAAATGTGTTGAACTATTGAACAGATGAGTAATGCAGAATCATGTCTGTGACGATGCCTGCACACTCATGAAAGCTTTACATTGTTAAACACATGCAAATCTACCATACACACTCCTTTTTACACACACACACACAAACACAACACACACATGCAGAAACACATAAAAAGCCGTGTAACTGATTCCGCTGGAGCATTGAGCACCATGGATAATTGGTAGCACTATTGTGTTGCTCTTCAATGGGACGGTTACCCAAGAAGCCTCATGTTCGTGTTCATGTACATTTGCTTTGAAGGTGGTGGACACAAAGAGCTGAACCCTGCCCAGAACAAAGCCCTGGGAGACCCTGCTTCACCCAGAGAAGGCTTTCATGGACAGAACTGCAGAGATAAATGATCTTCTTCCTTCTACCAGTGTGTAGAAGCTGTGTAGCACTGTGTGTGTGTGTGTGTGTGTGTGTGTGTGTGTGTGTGTGTGTGTGTGTGTGTGTGTGTGTGTGTGTGTGTGTGTGTGTGTGTGTGTGTGTGTGTGTGTGCGTGTGTGTGTGTGTGCGTGTGCAGAACTTGCTCCAAGCGACGGGCAGCATGTCATTGCAGAAACCACACAGGATGTGTTTTGTCAAAATAGTTTAACACCTCTTTTTGTGGGAGGATGTAAAGCCCCAAGCAACGGAAGCCTTTCAAAATAAAAGACAGTGCAGAGATTTGTCTTTAGTTCGTTCTAGCAGAGATGTCAAAAGTGTTCGCAGTCAATACTCAGGTGTAAGTATAGAAGGTTTAAAAAGACTTGGAATTGAAGAATCAATTGACGCTTTTTTTTTTTAGGATAAACTACCTGTTTTGGCCACATTTATGCCCTTTGAATAATCTATTTAAGTCCAGTGCAAATACATTAAAGGAGGCATAACATGAAAAACCCACTTTTTTTATCCATTAACACAGTGTGTTTCACATTTTAAGTGTCTAAGTGAGCAAAAAGGCTTATATTATTCACTAGAGTTGCTTTTTAGAGATTTAATAATTAAGTTTTGGGCATATTTGTCCACCCGTTCAGTTTTTCAAAATACGTAATACATCAGAAATTTATGTCGTCACAATAACTACCAAATTTGGTCATGGCCCTAGGCTAAACACAGAGCCAATCCACCATTTTTCTTCTCGCTAAGATTTTTGCAGTCCTATTGGAAAAATGCAGAATGTCTGGTTATTTTAGCCACACACAGCTCAAAACTGTTCCTCGTTTTAAGGAAGGGTGGTGTGGCAGTATGTAAAACCCAGAAGCTGATGACACTACTGCCAAAAAAAAAAGACAGAAGAAAAAAGTTGTGTGTTTCTGTGTGTATGTGTGTGTGTGTGCATGCGTGCGCGCGCGTGCGTTCGTTCATGTCTCCCAGGCTAGTGGCTAAGTACCGGGGCTTCATCTATCTAAAATGAGTCATTTCTATATGAATGTGGCAGCAATGGGACACAGCAGCGGAGCGGTAAGCTACATATCACTCTAAAATGTCGGCAAACTTTACTTTAGATTTACGGGCATTAGCAGCGCTATAGCGTTAGCATCCGACTCGCCAACGCTAGCACAGTAAGCTAGTAAAGTTAGCACCCATACTTATGTGGATTTGGCCGATTTTCATGGAATAAAACGAGATCTGGAATTTCTGATCAGCGCCTTTTTTTGACACCAGATGTTTTTTTTTTGTTTGTTTGTTTTTGTACCGTGTCCTGTCTGGCTGTGAAACAAACAGAATTGATGTCTGAATGCTGGTAACAAGCCTTACAGATTTACTCTCAGGTGGAACATCAAAGCGTCTGCTTTTAATGTCACGCCTGATTCTTAAAACTTTATTGTTATTGTTTTTGAATGCTTTGTTATTCCGACCAGACACGGAGTCAGAAGTGAAAGAGAAAGGAAAAGACAAAAGGTTGGGAGAGAGGGGGGAAGGGGGTGGGGGAATCCACAAAAATAAACAATAATGAACAAGAGTCTGCTTCTAGACCTGCAGAAAAAGACAAGAAAAAAAGCAAAAGAACAAAAAAAAATGGGACACAACAACAATACCACAAGATCAAGCTATCACTGCGTCAACTTGATGAAGAAATATATAATCAACATTGTTTAACTGAACAATCACACGATAATAAATCACAGTGCATTAGGTGCCCACCTACGCCAGCGGATGCCACCGCACCACCCCACTTGCACCCACAGCCCTTGGTGTTTCAGTGCAGTTTAAAATGGGAAGTGGGCACCGGCACCTGGGAGGAGGCTGAGAAATCCCCCTGCCAAGTGCCGCTGAATGTGCTCAATCCCAAGGCCCTAAAGCCTGATTTATGCTTCTCCGTCTGCGCCAGTGCGGAGACACGCAACACCATTATCCGTCCTTGCGTAGGGCACGCAAGTACGTACGGAGTCGAGCCCACTTTTTTAAACATCCGTAGAACGAGACGGATTACGCAAGCTTGTGATAGGTCAGGACGCCGCTGTAGTTTACAACGCTGTCATTGCAAAGAGAGCCGAGGATAACTAGTGGCAGACATGGAGGAGCTTGAAGAATGCCTCACGAAAAAACTCAAAAAATATGAACGTTTAATTCTCTCGTGACTGGAGGAGTGAAAAAATGCGCAGCAAGCGTTTTATTTGTGGACGGAAATGACAGGAAACGTGGGTTTAGAGGTGGGGAGCGCATGAAGCGGTGGGAGAATGAGAAACAAATATGTCCGTGTTAAAAAGTCTCTTATATACAAAAAACACAATATAAACAGACTATCTTGGACCGATACATGGCAGGATACCACAGAATAGCGCTACGCCCTCTGTTGTCCTGTCGGGCAATTGCTTTGCAACACTCCCCAGGAGACGGAGAAGTATGAGAGCAAAACGCTTCCGTCAATCCGTACGTGTCTGTCCCTTGCGGAGCTGACGGAGAAGCATGAATCAGGCTTAAGTGTGTGTTTGCGTGGAATGTCGTTGGTGGAAGTGTATAAGGTGCAAATAAAATTGGGGGGCAGGTTGCCACAGGAATGCGGAAATGGGGTCCATAGCCGCACTCCCTGACTTGTCCACCCCCCAAGGTCCTGATATTTTGCAAAATAATGAAATGATGAACCTTCTGGACTGGAAAAATAAAGGAATCCTATACGTGGAACACATATATGAAGGATTTGACTTCATCCCATTTAACAGAAGAGTCTCCCAATTTGGAATGGATAATAGCTTTTTAGAATATCACCAAATTAAATCTGTAGTCAAACAAAAATTTAAGCTCAATAAAATAGAATTACAAACACCACCAAGGGTATTAGACTTCTATAATCTCAAACCCCCCAAACTACTGTCTAAAGTATATAAGACACTGTCCAAAATAGACGATAGAATGGCAATCCCTATTGAAAAATGGGAGGTGGATCTATCAGTCAGCTTTGACCAGGACTTCTGGTCCCAAACTTGCTTAAAAACTTTTAAAATGATCAGACACTCCAATTTACAATTAATTCAGTACAAAATTCTACACAGAGTACACTATACAGGTCATCGGATGTTCAAGATGGGGTTTGTGTCGTCTGACACCTGTACACACTGCACAAACAACATTCCTGACAATTACATTCATGCACTGTGTCCTGTCCACCTGTCCAGGAATTTTGGAGTAGAGTGTGTGAAGACCTGTCAAAGTATCTGAAATGTCATATCCCAACCACCCCCTCTCTTTGTTTACTGGGAAAGCTGGACGATGTCTCGATTGAAACATCTTAGGTTCACGTGGTTCTGACTGCCATATGCATCGCTAAGAAAACTATCCTCTTGAATTGGAAAAACAGAGAAACTCTCTGCATTAACCAGTATAGAAATCTTTTGTTAGATCATATTACACTTGATTTAGCCTCTGCTTCCACTTCAGATCAATCTCTCTGGGCTCCTTTGATCGGTTCCATCACATGGGGGGACCATTGATGTTGTCCTGTGGGATGTGGGAGTTTGGAGTATCCGGATGTTCCCTGGAGGTGGGTTCACTGGGGGTGTCTGGGACTGGGGTGCCGTTGCCCCCCCTCTGGAGGTGCTTGGATTGCCTCGGGGGGTGGGCTACTGGCGGTTGTGAGTGGGGCCCCTTGGAGGTCTTGGCGGCTGCATTGCCCCTGGGCGGGTCTGGGTGGGGGCCTGGGGACTCGGGATTTGGGGGTGGCCGGTCCCGTGTGGGGATCTGGGCGGGGCCTTGGGGGTCGGGTCCTGACATGTATGCTGCCGGGAAGAAGGCAGGAACATGCAGCAGTGCCTGCCTCGGGTTCAGGGGCCTCGGGTAGACCTTGGCTCCTCTGCTGTCCCATCACAGGGGAGGGGGAGGTCCAGGAGGGGCAGGACACAACCTTACCTGGATGTCCCATGTCTAATGTGTTCTGGAAGTTGTGCAAATGCAGGGACGGGCATAGATATTCTGCTGGGGTGGGGCTGGGTTGGTGCCCTCGGACTGCGTGAGGCCCTGTAATGCTGCTGCTTTGGGCCCTAGCAGGATGGGCTGGGGTCTCCATGCCATGAGTGGCAATTTGACAACAGAGGTGCCTATTGGGGCCAGTAGGGGAGCTGGCTCCCTGGAGGGCTAAGCCCAAACAGCCATTCCTCCCCATCCCCGCATATTTCTGTCCTTTTACACCAGATGTTAACCTTCCACTGATTGTAGCAGCAGAGAGCCTGTGTGTTATTCTACTGAGTGTGATGTAATCTTAGCATCCAGTAAATAAAGTCCCATATCAGCTAAAATGCAGCGTGACAAAGTCGTTAAAGTGCGTCAACACAGTGGATTTAATACAAGTTTTGAAGAACAATCGCTGAGTGAAGTGAGGTTAGTTTTTTGTCTCACTGATATAAAAACTAACTCTGCATCAGTCAGATGCAGCGAAGCTCACCGTCTGTATGAGTGTGATAAAATCAGCTGTAAAATAATTAAAACAAATGTAAAAATGCCCCGTTGCTTTTTAGAGTCCACATTCAGAAGGCTGGAGCCGTGTTTCACTGACAGGCTGTCAGAAGGTTGGTAGACCCAGGACACGGTGGAGGGAATATGTCTCTCACCTGGTCAGAGAACGCCTTGGGATTTCCCCGGAGGAGCTGGCCCAAGTGGCTGGGGAGAGGGACATCTGGGCCTCTCGCCTTAGGCTACTGCCCCGTGCAACCCGACTCCAGATAAGCGGATGAAAATGGATGGATGGATGTTTATTTACTCAATCTAATATTTCTTCATTTAAATGAATTTGATTAATCTAAGTTTTTAAGGATTTTGTTTTCTGCATCAAAACTACTGCCCAATTTTTAACCAGCCCCTTTCACTTTAGCTTAGCATAAAACACAGTAAGTGAATGGGTCCATATCAATGTGAGTAAAAACATTCTCAAAATCATTCAGAAGTGATCCCAATTCTGCTTGGTGACCTAAACAATCAAACTGACTGCAAGTGAAAAATATTATTTATGACAAAGCACAGATGTCAGCCTCTGCTGAAAGTTGCAAGCCAGCCTTGAAGACACCTGCTTCTGGAACTTTTATTTTTTTATATGTGGATTTAGTTTTGCCTGTTTGTTTTTGAGTACGAGAGGAGTTTGGTAAGCCCATGGAGGAAGATCTTCATACAGCTTTGAGAAGATTCTAGTCCACCATCCAACATTTCAGGTGAAAGCCCTGTAGCAAAGACGCTGTGCTGCTGACCTTGACTTGGATCAGCGGAGTACTTTGATGATTTATGTAATCAACCCGACACAAAAAAAAAGGTTTTAAACTAATTTGTTTTCCAAATTTAACATTTCAGCTTTAAAGCCCCACTGTGTGAAAATATTAAATTCCTTAGCGCCAGGCTGTTCAGAGTAGGTATCGCATCTCTAGTAGCCCACATGCATCAAAAAGGCAATGTGAAAACACCACACACCAGCTTTCAAACTTCTTCAAGTTTTATTTACACTTTCTGCTGATTCCTGCAGTCGGCGTCTCAGGCATTAGGGATTAGAAAAGTTCTCTCTCCGTGTCCTGTGAATATACGTAGAACGGATCTGATCAGTCATTTGCAGCTGCTGCCGTCTTGCTCCAGTGCTGCCGCTTCTGCCGTGTCTGTCGTGTTTGCCACGTCACTCGTTCCTGTTCCCCGCGGCTGTGCACGCACCACCTCAGTTATAAACTACTTTCAGGTTTTAATCCAGCGATCTCATGTAGTTAGAGCAGGGCAAGCAACGCAACGGGGAGCAGCAAAATGTCCCTAAGCCTGTGAGGCTGGAGAAAATCGGCACCATTCCTACAATGTTTAGAGGGAGAAGGTCCTCTGGGACCACCACCGGTACTGGATGTGGAGCGTCCTCTGGGACCACCACCGGACGTGGATGCGTGGTGCTGGAGGGTTCTGGGGAAGGTGTCCATCCCTCACAGCAGGTCAGACCGTCAGCGGTGACATCCTTAAGTGCGGACCCATAAACACTCCGGACATAAAGGTAATAATTACTAATGGCTGGAACCGTTATCAATTTCAGATGGGTGGAAAAGAGGGTATTTAACTTTTCAGCCGTCCGCAGTCGTAAGTGGGGGCAGGATGGTATGGTAAAGATTTCCAATATAACGTCCTCGACCATCTGTATCATCATCTGAACAGCCTCCTCAGTTGGGGCCGGCCTCGAAGCAAAACATGAGGTGTCGTCTGGGGAACCCGCCGACACCAGCTCGGGAGAAGGATCGACCTTCTTAGCAGCTCCAGAAGATCTCCGGGACCGCCGCTGATGTCATCTGACAGGAGGGGGTTGAGGCTGGAGCGGCGTGATGACAGGAGGTGCTTGAGGCTGGAGCGGCGTAGCTGCTAAACCTTGGATCTGGGAAGGCAGTGAATTCGCAGAGGGTTTCCGGGGCTGCCACCGTTGCGTTGTCAGGGACCCGCTGTGCAAGATGGTCGCTGCAGGCCTGGACGGAGGGGTGGAACCTCTGCGCGGCTGTGGCCTGATTGCCAGACGTGTTCCCCAGAACGGTGACTCCTGTTCCTTTTCTAGCTCCATAAACTCAAGGAGCGTGAGATACTCCATGACAGGTCAGAATGAATGTTAGCTGAACTCCTAAGCAAGTACTGTGTCGGCGTCGGGTCTATGTTGTGGCCAGATTATTCTGTCACGACCAGAACTTGGAAGACCCGTGATGACACCAAACACAGTAAAAAGTTCAATAAAAAGTCTTTATCAGATGTGACGTTACCGAAGAGGGCGAGGCAGGAGACAGAGTCGGAGAGGAGCCGAGGGTCAAAACCAGATGGGGACGAGCAGGTACAGGGAACAGGCTGGACACGTAGAAGACAGGTGAGGGTCGTGGTGGCAGGCAGAGTTCAAGGCAGGGGTCAGGCGTGAAAATGAGATCCGGAGGCTGTGATCAGGCAAGGTGAAAGGCTGGAAGATTTACTGGCAAAGAGCGTTCAATAATCTGGCACTGGTTGGAGAGCAGGCTGGGAGTTAAATAGCAGAGGGAGCAGGTGTGTGGGATGAGCTGATGACAGCAACAGGTGAGATGAATGAAGTGGATGAGGTGCAGGCTGAGGTTGCTGTGGAAACAGGTCATGGCAGCAGAGGCAGAGGAGGGTGAAAGACAGGGATTCATGACAAAATGAAGTTTTTTTGTTTCTATTTGTGAAAATTTTAAGGGTTTTTATACATTTTTTAACCCTTTAAGTGTTTTTTTCTGTTTAATTTTTGTTTTATATGTAAAGAAACCCAGCCGATTGTGGAGTCACTGACTTGTCGCAGAGACTTTACAGCGATCTTCATACTAAGCAAGCATAGGGTAGCCTGGCCTGCCAGACTCCTCCTCTGTTTAATTCTGCACAGAGAAAGGGTCTGGAAACTCTCCGATTCAAATAACCCCACCCCCTGAGAATTCTAACCAGCCAATCAGCGCTGAGCAGCGTGCGTCACACACCACAACGCTGAGCTTGTCTTAAACATGGCGACTGAAGCGGAGTTCGCAGCAGCTGTTTTCTCTGTTTTAAATGACTTGAACGTGTCGTTAAAACCACAACAAGTAGAGGCGCTAAAAGCCTTTCTTTTAAAGAAAGATGTTTGCGCTGTCACCAGAAACCATTTTGGACTACAGCTAAAAAACTAACGTCGCGGACGTCACACACGGCGACGCTCAGTTTCTCACAAACAACGAAGACAGCGGCAGAGTTCGCTGTGGCTCTTTTCTCTGTTCTAAATGACTTGAATGTCTTTAAAACCACAACAAGTAGAAGCGCTAAAAGCCTTCCTTCTAAAAATACAACACATTCTCACACCCGAAGCGTCGAAAATTGACGCGGTGTGACCAAGCGTTTGTTTCTGGCGCGTTGGCAGCCCCTGTCCCTATGACACCTTAACCCAGAGTATGTCAGTGTAAAATTTCTGTTAAGCGTCTTTGAGAAGAAGAAAAGAAGAAGAAAATATCATTTCTGTAGCGCCTCTCAAGATAAAAATCATGAGGCGCTTCACAAAAACAAAAACAAAAAATATAAAAAATTGTAAAAAAAATATAAAAAAGCATTTAGAAAATATTTAAAAATATATTTAAAATGAGCAAGAATAAGCAATTGCGATTTAAAAGAAAAAATGTAAAGAAAGAGAGAGAGTGAACAGGAAAGAGGGAAATCAGTGGATCCTGAGGAAGGTGGAATAGGTGGGGAGAGCAGAATAAAGAGAGAGTGAAGAAGGTCATACAAAAGCCAGCTTGAACAAGTGAGTCTTCAGCTGCTTTTTAAAGGAGTCCACTGAGTCCACTGATCTCAGGCTCAGGGGGAGAGAGGTCCAGAGTCTGGGGGCCACAGCAGCAAATGATCTGTCACCTTTGGTCTTTAGCCTGGTGCGCAGCACAACCAGTAGGCTTTGATCACTGGACCTCAGGGACCTGCTGGGGGTGTAAGGACTAAGAAGATCACCAATGTAAGATGGTGCTTGTAAGGCCCTATAGACCAGAACCAGGATCTTGAAATGAATCCTGAGAGAAATGATGAAACGCAAAACTAAGCTTTGCATGTGCAAGCTGGTTAAGGTTAGGATGGGGGTGAGGGGAAGGTTAAAACGGTAGAGGTTGGAGGTGAGATGTCGGTGAAATCTACGTTTTACAGCGGCCGTCAGACACCGACGGTCTGGCACAGCGCATCGCCTCCCGACGCGCAGGGGCTCCCAACACGTCGGAAGCAAACGCTTGGTCACACCGCGTCATTTTTCGACGCCTAGGGTGCGAGAATGTGTTGAAAAATACGATGTTTGCGCCGCTGCCAGATGCCTTTTTTTTACTACAGCTGATTAACTACAGCGTTGCGCGGTACAGTCGGCATTTCTGTCCTTTTTCTGATTGGTTATTTTTGAGCAGGCTAGTCCCGCCTCTCGTGTGCCTCTCTGCCTTTGATTAACCAAACAGACGATGCTCAGCCCTGATTGGCTCAGTAAAAATTCTCACGGGGTGGGGTTGTTAGAATAGGAGAGTTACCAGACCCTTCCTCTGTGCAGAATTAAACAGAGGAGTCTGGCAGACCAGGCTAAGCATAGAGACAGCGAAGAGGAAAACTCCCCTTTAACCTGGCTCAGAACGAGCAGCCGTCTGCCACAGAAGACAGATTAGACATACAAAAAATAAACTAATGAACTACTAGAAGTCATTTCTAAATTAAAAAACTGAAAACATTGCTAGCACACACCCAGAGACATCACTAATTAACCTAACGTGTGTGTGGGGGGAACCGGAGCGCCCGGAGTAAACCCACGCATACATGAAGGAGAGCAAGCTAGCTTCACGCAGAAAGGTTGCTGCTGGACTTGAACCAGAAACCTTGCTGCGAGACTAAGTGCCAACAATTAGCCGTCATGTAGCCCCGTTTTTTGTCTATTTAATTTTTGTCTGGGTGTGTGTGTTTGACCTAAACATGTGGGGGAACCTGAGCACCAGGAGTGAACTAACCCATACATAAAGGAGATTTCTAATTTAAGACTGGAAGGGACCTGCTACCTGGCACAATACTTTATTTTTTGTACGTTTTGAGTAACATTTGTGGGGGTGTACGCTGCCAGTCGAGCCACATTAATAACTCAGTATTTAACTAAATGAATAAATCATGAAATTGACTGAGCCGGTCGTTTTGATGTAACGTTTGTGCCTGTAGTCAGGTCCCTTAAATATGCTAAAGCTAATACGTCCCACGTCTTATTTATGACTTGTTTTTGTGTTTTCGTAAACACGCTGGAGTCATAAACTTCTTAAAACGCCTCCACTTAGAAATTTTCTCCAGGCGTGTGACAGTTTGTGGAGCGTCTTCTAGGTAGCTGAGGTCGTCATCGAGTGAAGTGTCATCTGTGTGGAGACACCTGATGGCTTCTGGCGTTTCTGCGCAGATTTCAGTAGGAGAACAAACTTCTGTTTCCGTCTGACAGCTGTAGTCGGGATTTTCTGAATCTTGTTCCAGTCCCAATATCAGATCGGTCCCCACAGACGTCTCAGGACAGGGTTGAAGCTCACAGCTTAGATGATGAAGTTGCTGGTTGAGGATTTCTAGATCTGTTTCATGTTTCTCCTTAGCCTGTATCTGATCCAGCTGAAGGTTAACAATTATGGATTGGAGGTTTGTCTCGGTTTCCTGCATTGTTCTCAGCTTGGAGACGAGTTCTTCGTTTAGTCTGGCTGTCTCCTTACTTTGGACCAGCTCGGACTCTAAACTCTGTCTAATCTCCGTCTCTTTGCCAAGCTGCTCTTCTAGTTTTTGCAGATCTCGAATAAAAGTCATTTCTGAACTGACTTTCTCAGAGTTGCTTTTTTCGATCAAATCTCTGAGTTCAGAGTTCGTGTCTGTCAAATCCTGGATCTCCTGCTTCAGATCTGAATTCTCGGTGATCAGAACTCTGGTTTTGTCTAGTTCTGCTTCACAGTCATGTCTCAGCTGCTGTTCCTTGTCAAATTTAGATGTTAGATCCTCACAGAGAAGGGTTTTTCTCTCCAGCTGATGTGTGACACCTGCCAACTTCTCTTTGTGGACGGTGGCTTGGTTCTGCTGCTCTTGTAATTGGTTTAGCAGAGTTTCACACAAAGCGTCCTTCTCTTGAAGCTGGATTTGTAAATCCTTGATAGCTTTTTGACAGGTTTCAGTTGTAAGCTGGTAATGATCCCGTCCTTGTTTCAGCTGATCAATTTCCGTCTTTAATTTGTTGGCCGACTCTTCGTTCTGCCTTCTCTCCTGTTCTAACAGGAGTCTGTTCTCTGATTCCTGGCTAAAACGTTTTTGCAGATCTGCAAACAAAACGTCTTTTTCTTCAAGCTGTTCCTTCAACGTCTGGATCGCTTTTTCCTGGGTTTCTGTTGTACTTTGGTAGAAATCCAGACCTTGTTCTAGGCGATTAATTTCTGTTTTGAAGGACTTGCGTTCATTTTCCGCTGCTTTTCTTCTTTCCTTCTCAGCACTGAACAATTCATCCATGATTGACAACTGAGACTCCAAATCTTTTATCTTCATCTTGAGAAAAGCTGTGTTTTTTTGTTGATTACAGCCAGAATTTTTCTGCTGGACTGTCCCAGATGGAGTCATTCGCTGTTGATGAAGCATTATTTCAGACTTTTGTTGGTTGTCTGTCAGTCTCAGAATAAATTCTTGCATTGCACAAAGAGATTCTTGCGTGTCGGAGAGAAGATCGAGAATGATGCGTGTCTCACCAGTGGCTCGTCACTAATGAGTTGAGCTGTGTCTGTGGAACCTAAGAGGATGTGATGTCATAAAGTAGTCATGTGATCGGGTAGTAGTAGTTACTTCCCTTTCTTCCCCCTTTACCTTTTTTCTTCTTTTTTCTCCTTTTTTTCCTTTTTTTCCTTTTATCTTTGTTCTTTTTGTGCGGTGTGCTGTTACTTCTCTGAGCATTTTGATTTACCATGGCAACATTAATAACAACAAAAATCTAAAATGTTTTCATACTGACTGCATGAAAGTCTCAAATTGCATGATTAATAAATTAATTTATATAAAAATAATTAATTTTCATTAAGTATGTTCAAAAGGCAGCGTGCAACCCCACACACGTTACATCAAAACGACCGGCTCGGCTGTGGGAAGTGTGGTATATCACGATTTTTGAGTCATCACCCAAATGTCACCCGAAAGTCATGGTTTTATGTGTAACCACCCTATTGTCACACCAAATTTGGGTCATTGGCACAATACCACGATTTTGGGGTCATCACTTTCATATCATATGGTCACTGTCTTTTGCCAGCAGTTTCTAATTATTAAAAAAAATTTCTAGATTATTTATTTCTCCTTAAAGCTAACAATTTAGACACATAGTTAGATGTATCCATGTTTTTCTATTTTATTTATTAAAATGAATTCTTTTATTTAGTTTGGTAATTTTTAATATATTGTTTTTATATGTTTATTTCCGTGCCTCCATTGTTGAGGCGGCCGACCGCCTTTTTTTTTTTTTTTTCCTATTTTTACTTTACCCTGTGTCTTAATGATTTTTAGCTGTTATTTTTGGGAATTTTGTTGTATTTCCTTTTTATCTTTCATCTGTGTTCGACATGTTTGTATAACGCCGGTTTAATTAACCAACATTTTTAGTGTACAGCGCCTTGTTTGGTTGTAATGCCTTGTGAATGCGCTTTATAAATAAAATTGGATTGGATTGGATTGGATTGGATTGGAAAGAGTCCTATCAGGTCTTTTTGGCCTGTGGGACTCCAGAGAGAGTTGACGGTTACCGGCAGTCCAAGCGGAACGTGGCTTGGGTGGTCGCCGAGGCAAAAACCCGGGCATGGGAGGAGTTCGGAGAGACCATGGAGCAAGACTTCCGTACGGCTTCGAGGAGATTCTCGTCCACCATCCGGCGCCTCGGGGGGGAAAGCAGTGTGCTACCAACACTATCTATAGTGGGGACGGTGTGCTGCTGATCTCTACTCAGGACATTGTGGATCAGTGTGCAGAATACTTCTAAGACCTCCTCAATCCCACCGGCACGTCTTGCAGTGAGGAAGCAGAGTCTGGGGACTTTGGGTTGGCCTCTCAAATCTCTGGTGCTGAGGTCACTGAGGTGGTTAAAAAGCTCCTCTGTGGCAAGGCTCCAAGGGTGGATGAGATCCGCCCGAAGTTCCTTAAGGCTCTGGATGTTGTGGGGCTGTGTTGGCTGACACGGCTGTGCAATATCGCGTAGACATTGGGGGCAGTCCCAATGTGTGTGTGATTGAGCAGTGACTAAATTCACTGACAGGCGGGGCCCGCGACGGAGGAGGATGATGGTGTGGCACGGAAGGACGTCCGAGCCAGTGATTGTCCTGCACGAGGCGGGCGAACGAGGAGAACGGCAGCGCGGCGAACAAGCGCCCTGAAGGAGGCAGTGGTGACAAGGCCAGAGGACCAAGGAGGTCAATGTCAAGTTTATTTTTAAAGCACATTTCCAACAATCAGAGACTGCAGAAAGTGCTGTACACAGACAAGCAGTAAAAATAAAATGATAAGACACTGAGAGCCTTCCAGTAGACCCTAATATTACTTAACTGTAAAATCAATTAAAAGCAAGGGTAAAAAGGTAGGTTTTTAAAAGAGGCTTAAAAGCAGAAAGGCTGTTAGCAGACCTAATCGGTAGGGGAAGGCTGTTCCAGAGCTTGGGAGTGGCCACAGAAAAGGCTCTGTCGCCTCTGGATTTCAGCCTAGACTTGGGAACAGACAATAGATGTAGAGAGGATGATCGGAGGTTTCGTTTGGGGACACGAGTTTTTAACAGTTCTGACAGATAAGGAGGGGCCAAATTGTGTTGTGCCTTAAAACAGATCAGTAGCACTTTAAATTGAATCCTGTAAGCAGGGGTGGACTGGGACCAAAATTCAGCCCTGGCATTTTTACGAATCGTCGGCCCTCCCCATTGGGAGAGCGGTGGGGGTGGGGGGTGTTGCTGCCCGCGGACTTGTCTCTAGGCCGAATGTGAGATCTAATATGGACTGGGACTGTTAAATTACAAGCAGGGCCAAACCGCTGCGACCAGGAGTCCTGGCCTTCCAGATCAGCTCATTCTCCACGGGCGGAGATCAGAGACATTAGCTACATGCTAACGCGGTAAAACAACTCCTACGTCATCGCTCTACTCAAAAACTCTGTTAGCTTCAGGCTACCATGTAGCTAATGTTCTGCAGATCACCAACTGTGGAGTAGTGTCTGCCCAAGCTGGGCAAGCAGCCCACTTGGCAAAACGGCCCAACGGGACACTGCCAGAATGCTAGATAGGCCAGTCCACCCCTGCCTGTAATGGGCCATTCCCATCTGTACCGGGTCGGCCCGGGCCGGGTAGCGTAGTTTGTTTACATATCTGGGTGGCCTGGTATTTTTCCCGGCCAACCAAGGCTCATTCTCAGCCCTCTCCTCGAGGGGGTCTGCTTCAGGCCGACCAGGGCCAACACACCCACTGCTGACAGCAAATTCACACCTTCCATTAGAGCAAGCCTTTGATTGGTGGGTAGAATCAGCCCACATGGGCTTAAGGCAAGGATGTGTGGAATCAACCGGGCCAGGCTGGGGCCGACTGGGGCTACCCGGCCCGGGCCGACCCGGTACAGATGGGAATGGCCCATTAGTGATCGGGAGCCAGTAAATAGCTTGTAAGACGGGTGTTATGTGATCCCTGCGCCTCCTACCTGTCAGCAAGCGGGCTGCCGCATTTTGAGCCACCTGCAGGTCGGTTCTGCAGAAGAGGAACTTGCCCCACAGCATCCAGATAAGGCTGCAGACTCTGGCCCTAGTTCCGGCAACTGGTTTTTGACTGGCTTAAAGCTTTTTAGTGATGTTTTTAGTTAGCTATTTTCTGAATAAACCCTAGTGTGGTGGCTAACCGACTGATTTCTTTGGTTTTTAGCAGTCGCTCTCAACTTTAACTGCATGGTGTAACCTCTGGGTGGAGTTTCATATTTACATATTGTCGTTCTTTTTTAAAACACAGAAAGGGTTTTGTTACCTGTTTTTGACAATACATTTGGCCGACGGCTGCCGGCTTCTTCAGGCTGACGCTGATGGTGGTAGAAATAACGCACAGCAAGAACACACCTAAGAGGAATTGCATATTCTTTGGTCATTTACTGTAGCCTACCTACCCAGTAGTAAGGTGCCACATATGTTCTCTTTCTGTGGGCTTTTTTCATCTGTTCTCCACCATACGGGTAACTTATGGTTGTAAAAAAACTGAGCGTACTTGATCAGCATATCTGATGTTTTTCTCAAGCAGGATACTTTGGTAGTCTACTCGGAGAAACAAATGCAACAACGTTTCATTGGAATTATACATTTGACCATTCTTGTAATTCTGCAGCGTGTCTGTAGTTTTTGTAAAATAATAAAAAAATGGTTCTGATGTAAAATATTTAAAAAGAAGGACATTTTAGCTCAGACACACCGTTTACCTTTGATCACAAAAGTAACGAAAAAGTCACTGATAGATCTTTGTGTGTTTCAAATTGTAGTAAAGTCTGATTTTAAGGAACATTTAAATATATATTTTCCTTATTCTGCATAGAAACAAAGAAGGGAATGATTCTATAATAGTCCAAAAACATATTTTTACATTTTGATTACACTTTGTTTCACTACTTAAAACTATTTCTTTAATTAAATCACCTGCACTTTACAACTGATTAAAATATGCTAACAAATGTCTTGATAACCTCTGAATTTTACTTGCGTTGTATAAAAAAATTTAAAAAGAAAGATTTGTTGGTCACCTCTATGTTTGCAGTCCGAGATAAATAAATACAAGATTAAAAGTTGTTTGTATTTTTTGTTGTTTGTTGTTGTTTGTTGTTTGTATGTTTTGCTGTTGCTGTGTGTAAACGGGCTTCTACTGAAACCTATTAACAATTAATAGCGTGTGTGAGCTGGAGCATGCCATGCAACAGGTTCTCGTTGCATCACAGCAGCTCTGTGTGAGTTTGTGTGACCACCAGAGTTGCTACAGTAGGACAGCACGGGGCTTTAAGGAGAGGAAAGGCCTTCAGGCTAATTTAAGGGAACAATTTAACAAAGCGGGATCTGTATACAGCTGGGTCACGTCAAAGGAAAATAATCAATTCCAACTTTTTAAATATTTTCTATAACACCCCATCAGGTTCTTTTCTCATATTCATTATTTTGATTTTATTGTTTTCACTGATTATTCTGTCTCCATATCAGCCCGTGATATCCTCAACCTCCACCCTCTCCCCATCCCATCTCTCCCCGAGACAGCAGATGGAAACTATGGCCCAGTTCTGTCTTTTGTTTCTGGTCCCCAGAGGGACCTTTTGGACAGCACACAAGTCGGCTCCCCATATCTCATACAAAATGCCAGTGCACCTTTTATTAAAATAGCTGAGGAATTTGCTATATACTCAATAAGCTTAAGTGGAAATGAAGGAGATGTGTGCATTTAAATGTATTGAATGCACACTTGAGCAGTTTGTGCAGCAATGAGTCCCCATGAAGTTTGGAAGTCTTGTTGCATCTTTTGTTTTGTTTGCACGTGCGTGCAGTTACTTTTAATTCCACGTCTTGCAGCTTCATGATGTTGAATTTTGCAATAAGAGTGTGAGTGCGTTTTTCGGAAAAGTTAGAAAAAGTTGCGTCATTTATGATAAAAATCAAACAAACGTATGTAAACTGTCACGAGACGAAACCAAAACAACAACAGCAGTAAGGGAGCAGCGGCTCGACATGACTCCGAGGTTTTTTCTTACAACACGCGTCAGTGCGTCTCGGGTTCTCCCCGCTCCGCCACTCTATAGTATTTTTCATAACGTCTATGCGTAAATATTTAATGCGCGTGCAACAGTGGAACTTCAACCTGTCCAGGGTCCCACCTGTTGACGATAAACAACCGCATCTTCCACTTTCTGACCGCAGCTGTAGAGCCTCAGCAAGATGAGACAAACCAAAACGCAAATTTGAGGAAATTTAGAAAAAAAAGTCGAAATGCAAATAAAGAGTGATAAAAATCTCACCTGAATCATCACGTCACGCTCAGAATATTATTTGGAAATTGTGACTTATTGTTTTGCGGTGAACCATCAATTTGACGCATTTCTTTAGTGCACCAGTTTGCACGCATGCTTACAGATAAAAAAACAAATCCCCAAAGCCTTTTTGTATATTGTTTTCAGCGCACCATCCCAACGGTCATGCGCACATTTCCAGTTGACTGTCCCTTAAATGTTTAGGGAAACTTGATCGTTCACCGCAAAACGAACTCGGTGCGGGTGACCGTCTGATCCGACTGTAAGCTACAGCATACAAGGTGTTAATAATTCAGCAAGGCCTCAGTTTTTTATTCCACCCCCCCCCCCCCCCCCCCCACACACACACACACACACCCACACCTTCACCCCCACCCCCCTTTTTTCCAGGAGGCGAGCAAAGGGGCATGCGCTGTGATTGGCTGCTGGTTGGGGTGGGGGATGGTGTAGTTGTAGCAAACAGGTTGTTTTTCTTTCATAAACACTTTCAGACAATTTAAGAGTTATTTATGTTAATAAGAGAAAATATAAGAAAAAAACATTCAGCTTGAGGCGCGCGCGCGCATGCGTGAGTGTGTGCGTATGTGTAGGCTTTTTTTTTTAGTTAAGAAAAGTGTGTTCCCTCTCGAGTCAGGTCCTTGGGGACGCGGCGGGGACCCGCGAGCGCTCACCAGCTGACAGCTCGTGCTCCTCTGAGGCCATCCAACACCTCAGCCCACGAGCCAGTTAACAATAGGCTGAAATTAATGCACGCTCCCCGTTAACAAATCTGCAAAGGAGCGAATGGACGACATGGCATAAACTCAGGGAAAACTTACAAAGAAAACAACCTAAATATACGCAATAAATATCACGTAAATCACAAGGTTTTTTAATCAGATATTTGTAAAAACCTAAATAAATAAAAACTAACTTTTCAGGTTGTGATGAAATTAACACGAAACAGCCTTCACAAACAAGGGTTCTTCCACCCAGAAAAACAAAAGTTACATGTTGCTCGTGCTGTTTTTGGTTGCAGGTGCCTCCTAATATTATTTTACTCATTTTAAATATATATAAAAAGTTATTTGATGACTAAAAAGATAGATTTCAAATAGAAGAATTTCAGCACTGAAATGGGATGGATTTTTTAAAAAGATGTGCCATTTGTTTTGTGCTCGTTTGTGTTACCAAGAACAATAAGAATCCTTATTTCCTTGCAACAAATTTGCAAATTTTATCTCAATTTTAAATGCTAGAAAATAAAGAAAGAAATTAACAAATCACATTATATTATTATTATTATTATTATTATTATTATTATTATTATTGATATATGAAATAAATCATTAACTGAAAAAGTTGATATTTGTCGTTTGTTTAAGCTTAAAATAAACGATTTTATTTCCAAAGTCAAAATAACAAAGAATGGCAAGTCTTTCTTTATTTCACCAACTTCAGCTAGTTCAAAACAAACAAACAAACAAACAAACAAACAAACAAACAGAAGAATCGGTAATAAATACATCTCATATTAATCTCCGGGGGGGTACAAAAGCACAAATGATGATACTAATAAAAACATGTATAAAAAAGACAGAAAAAGGCAGCTTGATGGCTACATTATAGGCTATTTTAAGGGGTTGGCAGTACTACACTACATCAAACAGAATAAAACGTAGGGTTTTCGGGGGTTGGGGTCAAAAATTCCGAAGCCTCTGGCCCGAAGACTGTAAAGTGCACATCATAAACTTTAGAAGTCACAAAATGAAAATAATTACACAGCGAAATGATCAAATAAAACACAACAAAACTGAAACCACAGCTACAAAAAAATTTTCTTTCATCAAATACGGTGACAGAGAGTTATCCGTGACGCTCAGCGGAAGACAGCTTTTTGGTTGGAGTGACGTGGGAAATGCCCGTGGCGGTGCGATGCGCGACATGGCAGAGGGGTCTTCTGCCCACGTCTCTATAGCATTATTATTTGTTGGCTGAACCGAATTATCTCACAGAAAATAGGATGCACCAAGTTGAAACAATTATTGCTTTAGAAGAATTAACTTTTTTCTTTTGGGAAAACAAAAAAATCTTCCTAAAATTCCAGAACTGTAGGAATGATTGACACAATTTAAGGAAATTATGCTGCAGTGAACCTTATTGAAGTCTTTATGTTTTAAAAGGAAACGGCGTGGTGACGGTGGCTGGGAAGCTTGAGTTCTGAAAGATCATCGTCTTCACTTGAGTGAAGCTCCAATGCGATTTCATCCGAGTCACTGAAGTGGGAATGCGGGGAAAACTCCCCGTCGCTCCTGGGAGACGCTTTCCTCCCATTCCCAAACTGAGCGGCAGCAGGAGAGCGCGTCTCCTCTTCCCCTGCAGCGGAGAACTGAGTCTCCTGGAGGGACGACCGGAACGGGACCCCGCTGATGTGGACAGAGACTCCCGCCGCTGTCCTACAGGTGCTTGGAGACTGGGAATCCCTCTCCTTCACCCCCTCAAACCCATCATCAGGCGAGAGCATGATGTCACACTTCAGTGCGCTGCTGCTGCTGGAGCTTTCGCTGTTGCAGGTGTTGGCGGAGACCGGACCTTGGAGCAGCTCGGCGAGCGCGTTGATGTAAATTTGCGCCATCTGCAGAGTTTCATACTTAGAGAGCTTCTTGTCGTTGTCAAAGGCGGGGATGACGCTGCGCAGTTCATCAAACGCGTGGTTAAGCCCGTGCATGCGCCTCCTCTCGCGCGCGTTGGCGGCCACCCGCCTCTGCCTCTGGACGCCGTTGACCGGTTTGCTGGACGGGGCTCTGTGTCTCATGGGAGCCTCTCCTTCCGGGCCCGTGAGGGTGCCTTTGAGGCGACACAGGTCTCTGACTTTGAGCGAGCCAGAGGAGGAGCTCTTGGCGGATCTTCTATGGCTGGGGGGGCTGGGAAGTCCCGAGGACCCCGGGGACGCACTCTCTGGAACAAAAAGTGAAAATCACATGAAGTTTGACAATAATTAGGAACATGTCTTTGTTTGCTAATTGTCATACAAACGCTCTTCTTAAACTTTGTCTGCTGATTCAATTAACTTTTAGAACACATTGTCTGTGGTTTTCTCACCGTGGTAGGAGCCGGTGCTGGGGCACGGCGAGTGCCGCAGGTAGTCGGGTGAGGTGGCGTGTGCCGCGCAGGTGCCAGAAGCCTCCGCCAGCCAGGCGCGTGGGTCACTGCCGCTGTCCACGAGCGTCAGTCCGGATTCGTAGCGGGGCTCCTCAAACCGCTGCTTCCCTCCCCTCTCCGCCACCCTGGGGCTGACACAGTCCTGCTGCAGTGCCTCCAGGGCTGCGACCTCGCGCGCGCCTTTGCTCCAACCAGTTAACGCATCCATGTTTTCAGAAACACCCCTCTTCCTCAGCTGCGTGAGCACAACTTTCTGAGGATGTGACGCTGCGGTGTGAGTGAGGCGGTCGCGTGCGGGACTCCTTCTCTGGTGTCTCAAGGCGCGTCGTCGGTTTATAAAGCGGCACGCGTCTGGAAGCCCCCCTCCTCGCGCTGGTCGCGTGTTCACGTCCAATGAGACGTCTCTGCAAAGCTCGAGAGAGTTGATTATGACTCCCCGAACTGTTTATGATATCATTACGATTTAGGGAGTGTTTAACTGGGAGAGTCAGCAGGGGGAACCTCCCACAGGACGCACGTGCGTGTCTTGATGGTTGTAGGTGCGTGCGCAGCGCGAGGAGGTGGAAGAGAATCCCCACCTGTCACTATTGATCTTATACATGGGAGGGGGTGGAGGAGTTCAAGGGTCAACCTGGCTCACTGTTCTATATACTGGATTAAATCAACAACAACAACAATAATAATAATAATAATAATAATAATAATAATAATAATAATAATAATAATAATAATAATAATAATAAATCATTTAAAAGCCGCTTGACTTGCTAAGCGTCTGTTTTGAAATTGCATTCATCATCATCATTTTAATAATTATTACTAGACTGTGATTAGCTAATTTTACAAATGAACTTTAACAGTTTCTGCAGCGGCTCTCCACCAGCCCCAAAAGTAAATATTCTGTGATTCCCGGGGCTCACGCGCGCTCATTGTCAATTCATCCTTTCAAGGATCATCTCCTGTTTCCATTTTTCCTTTGTGGTTGGTCTCGAGCCTTTTGATCCAGCTCTCGGAACGCCCTGTCGGCGAGAAAAGGGCTTCACGGGGAACGGAAACACGAGCCGAGCTCTCGCGCTCCGTACACGGTTTTCTTCTTCAGTGACACTAAACTGGAAGTGGCGCGCGGTGCTGTGGACAGTAGGCGCACGCCGAGCCTCCAAGTAAACAAACAAAAGTTTTACAAAAAGAAATGATTTAGTTTGGACACCACACGCGTTTGGAGGGAAGACAGAACAAGACGTCTAATGAGAGAATGACCTTTTTTCTGCTCTTCAAAGGAACTCCTGATAGCAGCTGACTTCAGATCAGGTGAACAATAGGCTAATTGGGTGGAAATTGGTCATTAAGCCTAATTGGTGGATTTAGAGCAAGAATGGCTGCGTGTTTAGGGTATAATCAAGTGGACACCGGTCTTTCCCCCTGTCGGTTACTAAGGAGCCGTATCTAATGAAAAGAAAAAGAAGTGGAGTGATGGAGGTCAAAGGTCAATGTTACAGCCGATTAGCACCACTTTTTTGGTTCCTAAACCCTCTAAATAAAACACTTATATAAAAGTTTTGTGAAAATAATGCCATTTGAGATCCCTGCAGCTCCAGTTCAGTCTTCTGTTTTTTATTCATGTATTCATCGTCAGGGTGGAGGGAGCTGGCGCCGAGCTTTTCGGCCCCCATCCAACGGGGGCTCCTGAAGCTACCGGCAGGTTGGATATTGTAGCTGGCGATTATTAAAGTGTCCCAGCCACAATGGGGACTCTATGTTCCATTGGTCACGCCTGGGGGGTGGGGGGTGGAGGGGCTTCTGGAGGGGAGAGGGGCGGGCTCCCATTCCAATGCGCAAGAGTCTGCGTGCTGCCCCCTCTCATAGCCGTTTCCCTGGAGACCGGGGCGCTGCGGCCACGAGTCTGGAGGGATGGGAGCTGCACGCAGAGGGACTTCATCAATAATCAATTAGCTCTGAATCCAGATGCGATTTAGTCAAGTTTCCAGTTGTGGGTTTAGAAAATATACGTTTAAGACGTCAACGTTTTATTTATATGGGGATCCAGAAAGCACAATATCTGCCCCTGACAACTATGTGACCATCATCATCATCATCATCATCATCATCATCATCATCATCATCATCATCATCATCATCATCATCATCATCATCACCTCCTTTCATTCTGAATGATTTGAACAGAAACGTGTGCTCCTTTAGAACCCCTTGAATTATTTTTTAGGCTTACAAATTAAATTACAATAAATTATTGTGATGTAGTTTCAATATTGTGCAGGACCAATCACAAAGTTCCAAGCTCTTATATTTTTCTATAGCTTACAATGGAGTAAATGAAATGATTCTAATAAAAACATAAAAGTCAGAATTAGTTGGGGGGAGATAAACAGTGCCACCACCTGGTGGTAAAAGGGTACTTCAGTGAAATGCTCCAGTGAACTTGATCTCAGTCTGCATATGATTCTCCACGTTTACCAAACAAACACATGTACAAAACACTAACCCTCAGCCATGGTTTTAACTGAAATGCTTTAGAGTATAAAAATCGCAGATCACTTATGAAACACAATGCAAATGATTGTATGTTTTCCTCTTTTTTCAATATTTTTTTCTCAATTCACAAAATCTAACACCCAAGTGTAATTCTTCACAATTGAATATGAAACTTTCACTAATTTTCAATGTTCTGGTTCAAAAAGGTCTAATCCTGGAATAACCACTAGTTTTTTACTTCAATAAACAAATCCAGTTAGACTTCTCACACAAAATATCGTAACATTTACTTTGGACCAAGCAGTTTAACCGGCTGTTTGCGTTGGCTTCCTGTATTTTATTTGAGAAATGTGGATATTGTGTTTTAAACGAGTAATTATGACGCAAACCTCTTAGGGAAAAATGTCATCTTAAACTATTAACGATAGTTTAAGATGACAGATGCTGGAAAACTGCATCTGCTGGAATTGTCACCATGTCATGCTAAAGAAAAACACAAGCATTGCTTTGAGTTTAAGAGATTTCTCTCTGCTCCTATCTAGTCTGGGATCTTCCTCTGGTATGAAATCTAAATTGTTTCATGATAGGAAATGAGAGGGCTTTAAATTACTCACTTTAAATTAGACATTTGTAAAACTCTCAATGCATGTTTACATCACCAGCCTATGGTGATATGCCGTCTCCAGAACTTAACACCCCCACCAAAAAAATAAATAAAAAAATAAAAAAATATACATATATATATATATATATATATATATATATATATATATATATATATATATATATGTGTGTGTGTGTGTGTGTGTGTGTGTGTGTGTGTGTATGCATTGGAAACTCTACTTTAACACATAATAAATAGATAAATAATTCAATATGGAAAAAAAGTTTATTTAAAATTGATCTCCCATGGTCCTAGTGACTCTAGAAAGTCAAATACATCTCTGATTCCTTCATCTTCCAGTCCTTAACCTAATTTTATTTAAAAAAAGAAAAAAAATGCAAATTCCCAAGGACATCATAAAACTTCATAATTATCATAGACTTGTCACTGAGTATTAATGGTTACATTTTAAAAACATCCTTTTTTTTCGTGTCCTGTCTGGCTGTGAAGTTAACAGAATTGATGTCTGAATGCTGGTGACAAGCCTTACAGATTTACTCTCAGGTGGAGCATCAAAGCTTCTGCTTTTAATGTCACGCCTGATACTTAAACCTTTATTGTTATTGTTTTTGAAAGCTTTGTAATTCTGACCAGACATGGAGACAGAGGTGAAAGAGAAAGGAAGAGACAAAAGGTGTGTGTGTGTGTGTGTGTGTGTGTGTGGGGGGGGGGGGGGGGGGGGTCCACAAAAATAAACAATAATGAACAAGAGTCTGCATCTAGACCTGCAGAAAGAGAAAGGAGAAAACAAATTTAAAAATGGGACACACAACAATACAACAAGAGCAAGCTATCACTGCGTCAACTTGAAGAAATATAAAATCAACATTGTTTAACTGAGCAATCATACGATAATAAATCACAGTGCATTTAGTGGCAACGACAGCCTTAAGACGTGTTGAACGAGCCCTAGCCCATACTTATGGGAGCACCATGTGAGCACCTGTGTGCGTACACGTGCTTGTTTATGTAAGGTTTCTCTATAGGAGCGTTGTCATGCTGACCTGGCAGAGGTCAACTGTCTCCTCCTCATGCTGACTCTGCTGCACAGTGTCTGCACATGAGCTGTGCATGCAATCTTCACACTGGCCAGAGGGGGCTTGTGAACTCTGGTGTGTGCTCCTCCAGATGAGCCAAATCAGGAAATCAAGAGCTCACCACTAGTGGCTTCTTCATGCATGCAGCAGTCATTCAACCAGTGTGTGTGACAAAACTGACGTGGCAAGCAAACAATTCAGCTGTGAGGAGGACTTTGATCTTGACAGGCTATCGGTAAGCTCTTGGGGTGATTCACATAGACTTGTTTCTGAGCCAAGTTTTGTGGCAAACAAATGTGTTGGGAGGAAGTTTGTGTTCTTTCTTTATCAGAATTTGTTTAGTTAAAAATAAATGGGTTTCCATCCCAATTTATGGAAATTTAATATTTAAACGTGGTAACCCAAGATCCTGAAATTAGTGAATATATTTAGTTAAAATGTAAATACAATTCTTTGAGAAAATCCTTCGTTAAAACCTTAAATAAAATGTTTAAGAAGCACAGGTTAAATACTGAAAATTTAACAGTGAAAGTAAAAATTTAAAAGGTAGTAAAAGCTGAGAAAAAAAAACCTTCTTGTTTAATTTTGTTTAATTTAAAGACCAGAATGTTTAATCTTTTATTTCATTGTGCAATTACCCACTTCTGGGATTAGCAACTAACATGGTTGAAGTATGCTTTTACTTAGAACTTAAGTACTCACCTTCTATTTAAATTACAAATGTTGGTTGAAATGCTGTTAGTTTGTTACCTGTAAAATGCATTTAGGTTGTCTTTAAAAAGTTTTATTTTTTTATTTAAAGGTTTTCACCTGATACTGATACTGATGATCCTGAAACTGGTCAAATAAAGACATATCTGAGTGAAGCCAAAGTCTAGTCTTTTCAAGTGTAGACGCCTCACAGAAAGAAGAAACACTTGACAAGCGTCCAATAGAGTGTGATGGACCACAGATCTGCCCCCCAAAGATGTGCAGGAGACGGAGGTAGCTCCAAGTCACAGAGATCTAGGTGCTGCCCTAGAATACAGGAACCCCAAGGAGACTGCAACCAGAAAGGCCCCTGCCCCCCTCAAGAGGCGCAGAGGATCGCCCAGGGGGGGGCCACAACCAGCAGCAGGCAGAGTCCCGGGAGATCTCAGCGGCAAGCCCACAGGCCCGCCCGCAGCCTCCCACCCCCTAGCCCAGGGGTCGGCAACCTGTTCCCATCAAAGAGCCATTATTACCCGTTTCCCACAGTAAAGAAAACACTGGGAGCAACAGCAGCCACGGCGTTGTGGGTGGGGCCTACCCTCAGACAGCAGAGAGCTGCTCACAACAGGTGACAGCAGCCGGTACCGGCCGCTCGTGTACGTCAAAGTTCTTTCATAAGACGATAATCAATAAAACGATTTATATAAAGTGGATCCAGAAGTTGTAGCCCGTCTCTGCCTACAATATTTTGATATTTTTCACCCTGTCGATGGTTTAACTGAGCAGGTGCCACTTTTGTCATACGTTTCTTTTTAAAACATGTTCAGAATACAAATCCAGGCTCTGTCACGATTGATTGTTCTAATTAAACTTTGTAGGTGGGGAAGGTCAGAAAAGGATCCGATCATTTTGTTTTTCCCTCATTTACAGTGACGGAGATAACGGCGCAGTGCGCCTGGCTCTGGTGTTAATCAAGTTAAATTATATCTCTTTGCAACAATTTTCACAAGAAAACAGAACAGTTAAAAGCAGGGCTTGTGTTGACCGGATAGTTCCCGTATTTGACCGTTTATTTTGATGGAGAAAGAATAGAATTACCCCGACGCATGCAGATGAACTGACATTTTATTCGTTATGCACATCACAGATGTAGCTAAATCACTCAAGAAAAGATTCCCATCTGAGCTGGACACTGCTCAGCGCAGCTCACTGTCAGCACGTACGTACGGTGTACAGCGAGCTGAATATGTGGAAAGGGGCTTGGAGCGCGTCGCAGAACCAGAGCGCATGCAGGAAGATTCCTCCGACTGAAGGTGAGACTTGTCACTTAGAAAATGTTCCCTGATTATGAAACTTTGGCTGAATAGTGCTTGTTCCTGTCTCCAATGTGGCGACACATCCAGGAGCCGTCTGAGGAGAATCCCAGAATCTCACATCCTCGTCAGCTCAGAAAGTGCCGATATGATTACGCACAAGCGTGACCCATCAACCCGGTCTCACAGTAAGACCGGGTTGGACCTGTTCAGGTTTACGCAGACAAACTTTACATTTAGAATTGGCATACAGATGTAAAATTAATGCAGTGAAATATAAAGCATTTTATTTAAATATCCATTCATTTCACAAGCACAGAGAGCTGCATCAGATGGATGGAAGAGCCGCATGCGGCTCCAGAGCCACGGGTTGCTGACCCCCGCCCTACCCAGCCAAGCCCGGGACGCAGCGACCTGGGACCCAGGGGCGACCACCCCCACCGGGGACCCAGCAGAGCCCAGGGACCCAGGCAGCCACCGGGATTGATCAGGCAGACGCCAAAAATCTTAACCCCCCTGACCCGGGAGCTACAAACATTCCGGCATACCAAGGCACCACACCCCACACCAGGTGTGGCAGGAGGAGGGAAGACGAATCTGTATATCATCAAAAGAAGTCCCAGGAGAAGGGAGGAGTCAAAGGCCCCACCTGACATGTAAAAAACCTCCTTTTTAAAAATTGCAGAAGTCGTGGCGTTACTGATCCTTTGAAGAATTTTGGCAAAAATTCACTTGAATATATATTTGCGTACAAAAACATTCCATCCACCTTTTGTAACTTGCGTGTTGTGTGACCCAAAAGTAATTTACTAAAATCGCTCTGGAAAGATGGAAATAAAAGTTTTGTAGGACTCAAAATCAGTTTTAAGACAATACACACCCATGTAAAGTCCAGAAAGGGTCAATTTTGACCTATATATTGGCCTACACAGTGACCGGTCATCTACAGAAATAATTTCACTTTCTAGGTGGACTTTCTATTCTATCTTCTAACAACCAGAAGATTCTGCGGTGCTTGTTGACATTCCATGAAGACAAGATGGTCAAACTTATCTCAGACTGCAGGATTCCACACTCTGAATGAAAAGTGAACTTTTACAACTCATAAGTAAAATAATCATATGGTTGAATGTACCAGATGTTATATCCAATGTTTATAAAATCTGTGCCTAATTCGGTGAAGTTTAAATGAATTTTATTATTACAATGATCCATTTATTTTATGATCAGTACTGTTTGATTTAACAAGTTAATCATTATCTACACTCATACACAATGTTAATTAGATGCAAAGTAAGGTTAAGGTCGTTTAAAGATTCTTTATCCACAGAACAAGAACAGCTTGTATCTGGAAGGTATGGTTTTCTGGGGGATGTTTGGTAAAGCCTTCAAACATGTCAAATTCTTATTTGCAGAAATCATAAACTCTAGATTATTAAAACTAAAACGACTTCCCAAGTTATTAAGTTTTGAGTGGAACTCCAAAGTGGCCAATTCGGAACCAGCCTCCTTGAGACACCTCCCTTTGACACACCGTCAAACCTGTTGGCACACTGCCATACGGCTCCTTAAGAGCACATCTGTGTTAAGCCTGATTCATGCTTCTCCATCAGCTCCGCAAGGGACAGACACGCACGGATTGACGGAAGCGTTTTGCTCTCATACTTCTCTGTCTCCTGGAGAGTGTTGCAAAGCAATTCCCCACCAGGACAACAGAGGGCGTAGTGCTGTTCTGTGGTATCCTGTCATGTATCGGTCCAAGATAGTGTGTTTATATTATGTTTTTTTGTATAAAAGAGACTTTTTAACACAGACAAATTTGTCTCTCATCCTCCTCCACCTCTTCATGCGCTCACCACCTCTAAACCCACGTTTCCTGTCATTTCCGTCCACAAATAAAACGCTTGCTGCGCATCTTTTCACTCCTCCAGTCACAGGGAATTAAACGTTCATGTCTTTAGAGTTTTTTCGCAAAGTATTCTTCAAGCTGCTCCGTGTCTGCTGCTAGTTATCCTCGTCTCTCTTTATGTTTTTGAGGGCGCCATGGCGGCGGTGTAGACGACAGCGGCGTCCTGACCAATCACAACCTTGCGTTGTCCGTCTCGACTGACGGATGTTTAGAAAAGAGAGCTCGACTCCGTCCGTCCTTGCGGAGCTCTCCGGCAGGCCCGCAAGGACGTTGCGTGTCCCCGCACTGACGCAGATGCAGAAGCATGAATCAGGCTGTAGACCCAACGAACCTTCCTGCCTGTTGTAACCTGGAGAAAACTCGAGACCGGACTGGTCGCACTGCGGTTATTCTACAAACTTGAGATCCACCAGACTTCCTGACATTCCGGATCTGAACGGAGGTCTCCGATCAGGGTTTGAAGACACAACAGATTGCGTCTGATGTTATTTTATTAATAATCAACTCTCCGGTTTATAGCAGACAACAAATTCTTTTACACCCAGAATTCACAATCTCTTTCTGATACAAAAGGTTCTGATACACATCTACTTTACACCACACCACCTACAACACACATTCAATCAGCGCACACACACTCCATCACATATTATTCATAGCTTAAGTTGTCACATTATAATTAGTTTAGAAAAGAATAAAATCACTTTTAACTATATACTTGACTCTGCCTGAATTAATGCAATGTGTGTTTATGGTCCCTGGACAAGCAAGGAATCCTAAACTCTTCTGGTTAAACATTCAAAGATCAATCATGTTGATATTTTATATTTATATGGCATATTGTCATGAACAGAACTTGGAGGACCCGTGATGACACCAAACAGAGCAAGATGTTTTCAACAGTGTTTATTAGCCAGAAGCCAATAGGGCCGGGGCTGACGGTTGGGGACGCCGGCGGCGGCGAGGCGGAGCTGGGGCTGGAGAGGGAGAAGCCGGCTGGTGGGTCGGGGTAAGCCACCGGAGCAGGTACTCCCATGGAAGAATCTCCCCGCTGGATCCTTTAACTGGTCGGTCCATTCTGTCACGGCGTGTGGCGAGGTGAGCGGAGGTGAGGCAAGGATCCGCACGTGGGGAGGAAGACAGGCAGACAGGTGAGAACTTCTAACATTGATTTATTAAACACACGCTGGACAATGAAACAATGGACCGACATCAGACACAAAACAGAAGGGGCTTAAATACACAAGGGCAGGGAGCTAAGGTGATTGGGAAACGAGAGGCAGGTGGGAGCAATTAATGAGACACAAGGCTGAACCAAAACGGGGAGACAGGACAGGGTGTGACAATATTTAACAACTTATTTCATTAATATTAACGTTTAGCCCCACTGGCAACTATTGTTGCCAAAGGGTATCACTGTCATTTTTGACTCACAATAAAATATTCCAGTGTTACTAATCCAACAGTTTCCACTTATTTGCTTGTAAACAACTTAGACAAAAGTTTTGTTTAAAAAAATTGTTTCCAAGTGCTTCCTAGCATATGACATCATCTGCTTCCTGCTCCTTCCCGCTGAAGACATAGCGACTGCAAATCATTCTGGAAACAGGTAATTTTTAGACATTTCTGATGAACTGCCCCAAAACATATTTGCAATAATTTGCTCATTCAAGTCTCTAGAGTAACCCTCCATCCAAAAATTATACCAAAGATAAATACTTTTTCTTAATAGGCTTATTTCTGTGAGTGGCAACAATAGTTGCCAGTGGGCACAAAGCATGTCGCTAACTAAAAGAAAACACTCTCTGCAGGATCGCTCCTAATTTACTTATTTAAAATATTAGAATAATGTACAATGGCTCATTTTAGTCCTCTTAGAATACTTTTCAAAGCTAAATAACTTCACAGGTATTCAAGGCCTGTGTGTATAGGATTTTTACACGTTACCATACATCATTTTCTTGCTAGCAAACATTAGCTTGTGTGTCACAGTGTAATGTTAGCTAGCTAGTAAAAAAGCTAGTGAAGATGTTGATGTGCAGCTAGGGGTGCGCTTTTCTTTGCACACAAGAGCTTACATAACCAGTACACACACCTATGCCCCCCCAACACACACACTAACAAACAAATAAAAACCTTTTGCCTCTGGTATTTGCTTGTAAGCATTTCTCCTTTCCTTAGGTACACCGTAGCGGAGGTCTTGGCCATGCCGCAGGACTGAATAAGTGGCGGACATCACAGCTGTGCCAGAATCAGAAATGCACGTACATGACACAGACTGTGACAGTGACGAATCTGATGATGATGCCACTGGTGACTACAACCACCTCCCTTCAAGACTGCTAAAAGGTGATGGCTTTCTACCAAATTCAGACATGCAATAGCCAAATCCTCCCGATGATGATCCTGGGTGCTCGTCCTCAGCAAGTCAGACAGTGACTAGAAAGGTTAGTGGATCAAATAAAAGCGTAACCAGTCACATCATTGGGCCCATGCTCCAAAAAACTAAGAACCAAGACAGGAAATTCAAAAAAATCAAGATTGCGGCCAAAGCGCCACCACAACCAAACAAAAAATATCTGATCCCTGACTATGTTCCCAGAGAACATGATGCTGGCTTCACATCAGATGATCCAGTCGATATCTTCCTCACATTCTATCCCAAATCCCTCAGATATGCCACACTGGAAATGTCAAATATCTACGCCAAACAAAAATGGAAATCACTTTTAATCTTTACACCCAGATACTTGTAAATAGTTATTTTCCATCATGGCAGTTAAATAAACTTTTGTGTATTCAAAATTCATCCATGAAACTGACCTCTATTAGTACAAATAGATATGGAAACGAGTACGACATAGGCAGCACACCAGCTACATTATTGCTGACTATAAAATGATACCATTTGTACTATTACAAAAGTTTAACTTAAGATTTGCTAATAAACTTTTTAATAAATGTACTTCAAGATTCCCCCCAGCTTGTACTCCTTGTCCTCTCCCTCGTTCGTCCGCAAACACCAGCTTCAAAACCCGACTGATGCTCACTTTGCTTGACGTTCACTTTGTTCCATGTTTGATATTCGTGTCTGGGTCAGGTGTGTGGTGTAATACAACCTTTACATTGTAGGGCTTTGTCATGGGTGATGTTTGGCCTTTTTTCTGGGCTCCTGGGCCTTTGTGAGCCCCAACAAAATGTCATAGGTACAGGGCTTGGAATCCCACATGATTTTGCGTTGCATTCTGGGATGTGGCAAACATCAGCACCAAAGGGACATCTAGTGTGTGGAGGTTGTAGTTTGTAACGGCTGTAAGAATGTGGTCTCTGTAAGACAACTGAAGTCATCTTGTTATGATGTCACCAGTAGGCGCCACTACCTGCTCGCTCTTGCAAAACTTGGGAGAAGCGTGCTGCAGTTGGACACATAGACTGAACTTTCTCTCCCTCACTCAAGTAACGTTACGGGTTAACACTGCTTGTTTCATGTATGGCGAGATGGCAGCCGTTTAACTGGGCTCCATATGGTTGTTGAAGAGAGTGTGTTTATTAAAGGACAGACTTTGTGGGATTCCCCAGAACCTGAGTGGCTGTGACTTATTCACTGTCCGGTAAAGTGCTTGTTCATCTGTTGTAGGCTTCACCTAAACTCACTCTGGTTTTAGAACTTTTATGGTCGCCCTTCTTCTGAAGGATAAGGACATCTTTTGCTCAGAAGCAGCTGCTTGACTTGCAGAGTCCGCCATTTTCCACTTGGCCAGCCTTGCTGTGCTGAGCAGACTGTATAGCAACCTGTAATGGTGCCCTCATGGCTGGTAGATGTAAACATAAGCCCAGTGGTGTGCCTGTTAAAATAAATATTTATTTTTTAATTAAAATATAGCTTTTAAAGGAAATATTGTACCTTCATTCTGCATACCTCTGAACGCCCCTTGGAGATATTATTTAAATAAATGTCTGTTTTTAAGCAGTTCCACATTCAATTTTTAATATCAAAGTACTCCTCAGAAGAGCTTAGACACAGCTTTTGCCTTTGTAATGACTAAACAAAGCAACATTATAAGAAAGTTAATACTGTAAATTAATTATTCAGTATTTGGCATGAAGGCCTCATGAGGGCAGCATTAATTCCTTTTGCAGTTTTAAAATCACTTTCTGTTATTGAAGATGTAAATAACCTTATTTGAACACAGTAAGTGACGCAAAGACTCGTGTACACAGACTGAAAATACCAATTATTAATCAATCAATCAATCAATCAATCAATCAATCAATCAATCAATCAATCAATACTTTATTAATCCCAGAGGGAAATTAGAGTTTCAGTACACACAATTGAGAGATCAGACATACATGGGCAAGACACATGACAAGAATTGGTGACTGTGGTCATTCGCAACCCGAGTCCCGCTACCTTAATAGAGATGAGGATTGGTTCAGGTGGAGGGAAAAAAAGGCACTTCAGAGTTACGCTCCATAGGGAGGGCAGGGGTAGGTCGGGTTTTCACAGCATCTGTCTGCATTCCTTTGTGGGGGTTTTAGTTGCTTGCAGCTCAAGGCTACCAGGGCGTCAGATTCAGATAACAAGAATTTGTTTGAGTCAGGCTGAGATAATTTTCCTCTCTGCCTTCAGTCTTTAAACTGATCATTTCCAGTCCTTCAGTGAAGCCAATTTTGGGTTTTTAAACCTCTCCATTCCATCCGGTGACTCTCTCAGAGATGACATCCATTTTGCGCACTAATACCGGTATCGCAGCTAGTTAAACATTTTCAGACTTGTAATAAAAAGAAATGGAACTTTGAGATAAGCAAGAAACTACAATATAGAATACAGTCAGAGGTTTATCATTTTAGTTTTTATTGTTTTAAAAGTCGCCCTCTCAGACTTGTGAGTCCACATAGCCACTAACACTAGAACTCATCCTCCCACTTTTGAATGTAAACACCATCAGAAGAAGATTGCTTTAAGTGCTCAAAGAGTCTTTTCCCCTTTTGACATCTGATTCAGTTGTGGGTTTAGCTTTTGAACGTGTTGCTTGACTTCATCACTGTTGTCATCGCTGTCGTGTTGGTAGCTTGTGTGCTGCTAAAAGGTGGTGTTGGAGTTTGGTTGGGCTGAATTTGGTACACGTTTGGCAGATCTCACCAAAACGAAATGTTATGGCTGGGTCTTAACAGGTTAAAAAATACATTTTTATCTATACTGTAAAAAGTGTTTGCGCAAAATTGATCTAAAATTGCATTTTTTTCTGGTGGAAGTTTAGGGGTAAAGAGATGTGGGTTCGTAAAAATGAGGGTTTGAAAGATCTAACCCCCTTTGTTCAAGATAACTGATATGTGTCATCAGTTTCTTCTTTCAGAAGGGAACAAAGATGATGTTTTTCTTAGATAAAAGGAAATAGCAGTCTCATCACATGTATGAAGTTTGAGTTTCCACTTCCTTCCAGCACTCAGAATACCCACAGAATCAGAATCATTGACATCATTGCCCAGTAGATGAGGAACTGACTCTGAAGGTGGGCGGGTTGAAAGATTGACAGCCAAGTGTTTGTGATGCACCAGCTGATGTGTAGAAAATGTATTTTTTATTATAGAATGTTTGACTCAAATACAGAGAAACTGAGCCAGATTTCTAGTTTTGGTCTTACTTCACCTCTATCATTTCAACTTGAACTGTGTCCATTTTCCCCTTATTTTATGGCCTCATTAGGGTTCTTGTTTATTAGTTTATTCTTTGCTGATCTTTTCATTTTGTCTCTGAAGTTGGAAGAAAAACTCCACAACAGCATTCATGTTTTGAATTTATTGACCAGTGCATGTCAGAGTTTTTTTCTAATTCATTCTATTAGCATGATATTTTTATAAATCACATTTTTATGCAAGTAAAGAATATGAAGAATTTTATATATATTTTTTATGCAAGACTTCTTTTTATCCTGAAAACCAGACTTGTCAAAATCGTGGAATATAAAACACAGATACACAAATCCAGTACATAAACTACAGTGCAGTTTGCATGTTGACCACATGAGGGCAGCAGTGGATGACTACAGGTAAACAGTTCTGCAGGAATCACTTTTGATTTCTGTAACGATCAGAAACTCGAAAAACAAAAATACAATAAGGTAAATTTAGTGCGTTTTAAAAGCAAAGTCATTATCCGATCTGAACAAAGAAGTGACCCCGTAAATGATTCAGATCTTTTTTACTCTCTTGCTGTTTTTTTTTTGTCTTAAGGCTCATCCTGCTGAGTCTTGCTCTCAGCCTGTTCACTTAAATCCTCATAGCCACTAAATCTAGACACCCTCCTCTTCCTCCTAACCAGGAACACCACAATCACCACCAGAACCATCAGACCAATCACTCCAAATGCTACCCCTGCCTTTCCCCCACTTGTCATCTGATTTAGCTCTGGGTTGAACTTTTGAGCAAGTACCTTGATCTCCTCTGGCTTGGCGAGCTTCCATGCTTTTGTCCGCCCCACTCTGACCCAGCTCTTATCTCCTTCGGTCATCACCATCACCGTGTTGGTAGCTTGCATGCTCATGAGAGGAGGTTTGGTAAAAGGAGGAAGTCGGATTGGCAGCAGCTCGCCTCCTGTGAACAGTCCAGACTGAACACAGTAAAGAATTTCACAGCCATCACTGACTGTGGCGAGGTGCTGACTGAACTTGGGAGGACACATGTGTTGGTTCCTTGCCAGTGGGTTAGCAGCTTCACAACTGAAGAGACCTCCAAATGGTACGGCATATCTGGTACCCATCTCATAGTCGTTACTCATGCAGAGCATCTGGCCATCTGATAGAAATTTGACTGCAATAAAATTTGCAGGGCAACTTTTGGTGTTGGTGATGGGATTCAGGAGAGACGGACTGTAGATGCCTCCAAACAGATACCCCGAGTTATCAGGAGCTTTTCCATTCACAGAGCACCAGTAGGTGTCGATACGAGCAGAACGAACATAATAGTAATAAGCATCTAACCACAAGAATACGTGTTCTTTTTGATAATAGCCCTCCTGTCTCGTCTCTGATCGCAGTAAAGTTGGGGTGTAAGGACCACGACAAGTGAATTCACCAGTGTCTGGGTTTTTCTGGGCCAGTTTGTCACAAAGTGGACCTGCATCTGAGCTGAGCTTGCTACATGTTTGGTAGATCCCACCAAAACTTAGGTTTGTAGCCGGGCCCTCGCAGGAATTGTCATCAATGTTTGCCTGAAAGTTAAAGTTCTCGGAGCTGACGTCTACACACCCAGGGCGGGTGTTGATCTTGTAGTACCGCTCTATGGCCTGGCTTACTCGAACAGCGACTTTGCCCACTGTAGGTTCTGGTAGATCAGTCAAAGTGTTTTTGTTTATAAAGTAGTGGAGAGGGAAACCTGAACGGTCAATAGCAACCAAGTTATTTCTGGTACTTTCCTGCCATTTTGGTAAAGTGATACCAGGATAAAAAGGCACACCTCCATGACTCTGAATGAGTGAATAGATAATGTTGGACTGATACGTTTTAAGTTCTGTACTCTGTTGGCTGCTCTCACTGCTGATATCAAACTTGAGTTTGTCAAAAAAGTTGAACCCAGCCTGTGCTTTAACAGTTGAACTGTCTGATGCACTCTGAGACACGTACGAGGAGCGGAGGTAGTCTTCCTGCACCAGAGAGGCCCCAGCATCAACACTAGTGATGACATGAGTTCCATAGTCCAGCACCATCTTCTCTGCGAGATAGTCAGCGTTCCTCGTCTGATTGTTTTCTATTGCGTCTGCGATGTCTTTGACTTGCTGAGCAAAGCGTGAGTCCAGTACGAAGTCAGGGTAGGCCTTCGCTGTGTACATAAAGTTCCGAACCTTTTAAAGAAAGGATCACACAATCATTATTATGTTTCTCATTAACTGTATGTTACTCTCCTTTTAAAAATGTAACTAAAACATATATCCTTTTGCTCAAACCTGTTTACAATCATACAAGATTTTAAGGTAATAATGAGCATTTTGGAGTATCTGTTTAAAAAAAAATGGAAAAGGAACACAAACCAACCTGAACTCTGGTTGTAGTTGAAGAATCTTTGACCTGATGGGATTTCATTCTTGTGTTCTCAGTAGAAAATTTTCCATTCAGCACTTTCAAGAAGGAAATGTCAGCATTTATAGAGTGAGCTGTGGTGCTTTTCTGCTCCAGCCAGGAGCTGATGATCTCAGAGTTGGTCTCCACTCCTGTCTCCTTCTGAGGGATGACAAACACCTCATCTGGGATGAGGTAGAGTCCATCTTCAGTGGTTTGGCACTGGAAGTAGCTGAGGTTCATGACTCGACCCATGTCCATGTTTCGGAGATTGTCCCACCCTCCACCTGGAAGCACCTCCATTGCTGCGATGGAGAAGTTGGTGGAGGCACGGCATTGTCTGAGCCAGTTGGTCGGGCGGCTCAGAGGAGCTGAAGAGCAGGTTCTAAGGGTGTAAAGAGCAGCCAGGAGAGCCAGTACCGTCTTCATGGTGACTGTGTCAGAAAACACAACTGGGCTGGTTTAATATATAGTTCAAGTAAAGTCCTGCCTCCTCTTGTGTGAGTGAGGACAAACAGGAAAATCTTGTTTGGGTTGGCAAAAGTTTACTTTCACTTTTGTTTCTGATCCAATGTTCTTAGTGTGGGGGTAGACACAACCTCTACTTGTATACTTTCTTCTCTTCATTTAGCTCTGCCAAAAAGCTTTTTGATTGATGTATGTTTGATTTTTCATTAAACTAACACAGCGGTCCTTGCTAGGGTCTGAGATTTATTTACAAGACCATCTTGACACAAAACTCATTTCTTTTCTATGCAACATTAAAACATGTAAAACTCTGAGATAACTGTTAGATATGGTTCACTGTGAAACCATATTTTACTTATTCTTTTTGAAAATAATCCGTCACTATGAGTTTTTCATGCTGTCATGACTCGAGGAAGGAGTTTAACCCAAGACATGCAGAATCGACTCAACGATTCTGGGTGAGTTAAAGAAAAGTTATTTATTTAGAAACAGGAACAAAAGTAGCACTGGGAAGTCCAGTGGGGAATGAGCTGTTGTTGGGGTCCTGCCCTCATGAGAAAATTACTATGCAGTATTTTCTCCAAAGGACTGTGCATCTACGCCCTGAAGCGTAGACAATATCAGCGCCAGCAGGGACTCCATGTCCCATGATCCTCTACAGCTGGCAGCAGCTTGATGATGTCATCAAGTGACGCCAAGTCTGACCAGCCGCAACAGAGATCGCCCGCGGGTTGATTCTATAAAGCCGAGGCGCAGAGCAGAAATCGCTCTTCCCGTCCAGTCATCTGGAGTAAGGAGACCTTCGCCTCTGCTTCATGCCGCTCCGGACAGCATGTGCACGAGGCCTAGCTGCTGATCAACGGACCAGCGCCATCTGATCCGCTCAGCCCGAACACAGAGGGACACCTTGTGTTCGCTCATTCAAGATTTTTTTTTCCTTTTTCTCTCTCTCTTTCTCTCCTGCTTCTCTAATAGTCCGAAAAAGCGGTCGACCACGTGACCGCTTTAAAATAACAAACGGCTTCTCCCCTCCGTACTAAAAAAAATGCCAACGGATCATCTCAGAGTACGCCGTTTCTTTCATTGTTTAATATCTAAGTTTGTTTATGCTGTGGCCAGGCTGACAGACTGTTTAGAGATGTGATTTACCTTTATGACTGATCTGTTGTTTTTTTTCTTTGATCTTTGTGAAGCGATTTTGAAGTGTTTTGACTAAGTTTACTGTGAACGTTTGCTCACACCCACTGATTGTGCGTGTTTGGGAAGACAAGCTGAACACACACACACACACACACACACACACACACACACACACACACACACACACACACACACACACACACACACACACACACACACACACACACACACACACACACACACACACACACACACACACACACACACACACACACACACACACACACACACACACACACACACACACACACACACACACACACAGTTCCTTTGGTCAGCCAAAGAAAGGATCCGCCATTTTGTTTTCAACATTCCCTCCAGTTTGATAATCAGCTATCTTTGCTGGATCACATTACCATCTCACCCCACCGGTCTGATTAGGTTGTTACTCCACATTATCATTCCATGGTTTCATTGCTTGTTGTCTGTTTTTAAAAAAAGCAGTTGGTTGATATTGATTGGCTAATACTTTGAAGGAGCTAAGGTGATCATATTAGTCAATAAATGTTATTGCCAATTAAGTTTTGTCTCAAGAGAATTTGTCTGTGTGGATAGAATAGGACCGCTGCTCGGTGAAAGAATTTTACGAACTTTAGACAGATTGATAGAGGTTTGGATTCATTTTTCCATTATTAAAGGGGTGGTGCCCCGAGGATATCCACGGATATCCTGATTACGTAATAAATCGTTAAATATTTCCATATTTACGAATTTTATTGATGAATATAAAGAGTAAGTAAAACTTACAAATTATTTGTTGGCTAATAACCACAACACTGTATAGCTCTTGCCCGTATAGCGTTCTGTGGTGAACGAGGAAGGTGGAGGCCAAGGTGAGCGCCGGGAAGGGATTGTTAAACCGGGGTGGGTGAGGCAGCGGAGAGGGTCCAGACAGGAACAACGGAGGAGGATGGGACGTGGTTCAGGTGATCCGGAGTTCTAGCAGCAACGAAGAAGAAGGGTGTGGAGTTGTCCTGGGAGAAGCAAACAAACACGAGTCTTGAGAGTAAACCAAAAAGCGTGATCCAAGACAGTCCAAGTTCAAAATCCAATAATCCAAAACGAGTCAAGCGAACAAACGAGCAAACAGATACAAGTGGCTGGGGCTACCTAAACTGGAGCAATCATCCGGCGTAGTGTGGTGTCTCCATCCTCCTTCTATACCCGACTTCCTGATTGGAAATTCTGTGCAGCTGCAGCCCCCTCTGCCCCTCATATGGGAAATTAGCTCGGAGATGGTTAGATGGAAGAGGAGCACTCACCTCGGCTCGAGGACAAGACACATGCAGGCTGAACATGAAAATAGTCTCCTACCCCTATTTCCTGGAATAGTTTCTGATAGAAAATAGATGGAAAACTGCTCAGTTCAGAAAAGCTTGACAGAGCTATGTCACACTGTCAATTAACAACAACCATCATATAGGTCCCGAGTGCAGCCACTGCTGCAGCTCATCGCTCCCCACGGAGACGGGTCAAATCAACACATTCTCACATCCGAACCGTCGAAAAATGATGATGGGGACCAAGCGTTTGTTTCCGATGCATTGGGAGTCCGAACACGTTGGGAGGCGATGCGCTGTGCCAGAGCGCTGGTTTCCAACTGCAGCGGTAAAACGCACATTTAACCTCTAACCGTTTGCTGTTTAGCCTTCCCCTCACCCACACCCTAACCTTAAGCCAGTTTCTCATTCTAAACTTCCCGTTAACCGTGTTGGAGAGGGACGTTACAACGAGAAAAGTAAGGTTAGGATGGGGGTGTGGGCAAGAGGGTAAAGGTCACAATTCAGTGAAATTGGAAAATTACACTCTTGCATAGTGCATTGCCTCCCAACGCACTGGGGTTCCCAATGCAAACAAACAATGGAAACAAATGCCTGGTCACCCATCGTCATTTTTCGACGCTTTGGGTGTGAGAACGTGTTGGTCAAATCCGGAGATGAATTACACCCGTGTGTGAAGCCTAATGGGACTTTATTGTTCACCCATCTTGGCTCACGACGAGGAAGGCTGTTGTTTGTTTAGCATCCAGGAAACAGCAGAGAATTTTTTCGGCTAGGAGAAGCTAATCGTCAACGTTAGCAACTCCACCACACAGCAGAACTCCTCCAGGCTTGTGTTATTTGTGGAGATAAAACATCAGTGTTGCAAAGGAAAATAAGTCAGTGGTGGAGTCAAGTTGCTGTTAATTCATCAGAGGCGAGTGTCACGATGTAAGCCAGGAGGAGGTTCGGACCCGAGATGCAGAACCAGGATGACACAAGGCAGGAGTTGTAGAAAACATAAAGTCCTTTATTGGGAATAAAAGTCCAAAAGTGAAATCCAAAGGGGCAGGTAGCCAAAAACCAAAAATCCTAATGCGCAAACAAATACCATAGAGACCAAGAGACCAAGAAAGGGAACCGGGACAACGCTGACACAAAAACAATGGACCAACAACACATTGAGACGCAGACAGGGTTATATACACAGAGGGAAACAATCAGGGAAACAGGTGACAGGTGTGTGGGGAGTGAGATCAGAAGGGATCAGGTGAGACTAATTAACTAAGTGGGGAAAACTAAGTAGGTAAAATTAATCTACAGAGAACTAAAGATAAGTGAGCTTCTAAACCAGAAAACTAGACACCAGAAATAAAACACTAACAGGGATGGGATAACTAAATCTGAAATCACTAAGGGGGAACCTGAGGGAAACCTGGAGGGAGCTGGAGACCTAAAGGGGCACAGAAACCTAAGGAGAACACCTTATGGGAAAACCTGGAGTGGGCTGGAGAACACAAGGAGACACATGAGGGGGACGCAGAACATGACAGAACTCTTCACCACGACAGATCGGCTCAGCGTCCGCATCACTGCAGACGCCAAACCAATCCGCCTGTCGATCTCCCGATCCCTCCTACCCTCACTCGTGAACAAGACCCCGAGATACTTAAACTCCTCCACTTGAGGTAGGACCTCTCTCCCGACCCGGAGTTGGCAAGCCACCCTTTTCCGGTCGAAAACAGTGGAAATACATTACAAAACCAAATTTCATACCTTCATGAGTGTTTCTGCAAACGTGACTAATGCAGACCAAGAACTGTACTATGAATACATTTATTTCAGCAATTCAGACTACCAACTGATAAAAAAAAGGCAATTTAGCCAAAGTGAGTAGAGCAAAATAGGTGTGAGAATCACTGTTGTTGATCCAGTGCTCTTTGAAAACATACAGGCTAGATTATGCATGATTAAAAGAGCATTCTAGCTAACAGCTTTTCCAATCTTACAAGGAAGGTGAGCAGTATCACCATATTGTATGTGAAAAGCTGTTTTGGAGACATTATGAAATTAAGTGTTTATGTAATGAACAGCAGTATCCCAAGGATGGATACCTGGGGCATCCCATTAAATGCACTAATATTGTGTAAGAACATGTGCATTTTACTAAAAACTAGAATGCTGGTATACTTGAAATTTAAACTCTGTTATTAAAGCTAAGTATCACAAATTCCTCCCAGACACTCATTTTCTTAGTGCATGCTGTTGAAGCGATTTAAAGGTTTGAATCTTGTTGCGTGCAGCGAGCTTGGAGGGGAAAAAGCAGAAGACATAAGGACTTTCCTAAAATAATTCACATGAAAACAAGCAAAATCAAATTGCAATCACGTTGCTCACATGATTACAGATGTATTCTTTTTATTTGTCAAACACCGAAAAGAACTAAATGTTTAATTAAATTTGCATTAAAAAGCAAGCCTAGATTTCATGCGAGGCACGAGAACATTTATAAATAAAAGAGGATCTACACCCTCACCTAACAGCCAATCAGGATCAGAGGTTTTTATTTACAGGCTTCCTCATTAAATGAAGAGCAGAAAGGAGGTATGCGAACAATTTTCATGTTAACAGGAAGTGTTTTTTTCACATGTACAAAAACAATCACATGAGCGTCTACCACTGGGAATGCTGTGACAGCGTTCATCTCTGTCCTTATTAGGTCATCTGCATCAGTTCTCTATGGTTTCCAACATGGGTTAGGAATAAACTAGGGAAACAACGATAAGTGTGTCATTATGTAAGTCCCTTATTATGCATCTTCCTATATTTAAATGTGATGAATCAAAGTTCTGCTTTAGCTGAGTGTTGTTTTTTTTTAAACCCCAGAAATAGACGAAAGCAATAGACAATTAGAAATGCAGAATTAATGCAAAAAACTATAAATCAGCCTTTGATTTTAGTGAAGCTCTGTTAAAATATTTAAAAACAATGATTTCACTCTTTCAGTTTAGAGTGGCCTGTGCACGTTTCTACTTAAATGTAAAAATAGTGGCGCAAGAAGCTTGTGGGTAATGACTGAGGCAGGAGGAGTGACTTTAAACTACTGGCTTTGTCTCTTTACCAAATCCTACCAGCAGAGGGCGACATAAAACTATATGATGGCCAGACACACACACACACACACACACACACACACACACACACACACACACACACACACAGAGATGTTCCTGCTTTATCCTGTACATTTTTTTGTTTATTATGGTAAGAGAAAGAGCACGTGTGTGTGTGTGTGTGTGTGTGTGTGTGTGTGGTAGACTGACAAACACAGTGCTGCCTTCTGTAGTGTGCTGATAGCGCCTCCTCTAGTTGCATGTAGAGATAAAAATACATAAAACATTGCTAACAGGAAGCTTGGTTCTGGTGGAACTGCAGTTCTGTTTTTGGCCTGTTAGTGGTCCTCTCTTAGGTAAATGCTTTTTCAGCAGCCACAGGAAGTCACAAATGTGTGTTTACCTTCAAAAACATGAATGTGTAATGATTTACTGTTAAATTCTACTTATAATCTCACAGGCTTTACTGAAAACTTTTAAAAAGAAGGTATTTCTGTTGTTCTGGTGTCAGTTAGCCATTGTTCTGTTGCTGTTATGAATCCTTAGCAATCCACTGGATTGTTGCCCGGCAACAGAGTTCTAAACAAGTTTTTCTGAAGGTTTTCTGTGGTTGAAACAAAACTGACAAACACAACCAGCTAAGCTGCAAACGAGACACACCAGGAGTTTTAATCTCTTGCTGAACTTGGTAAGTTCTGGAAAATAAATGAAGTGTAATTATTTGTTTTAACTTAACAGAGAAGCTGTGAGATTTAATCAGGCTGGAAACAGTTATTACTAATCAAAGCTGCTGTTTTTACAAGAAAATGTTAAATTTGAGGTGTTTTTGACTCTTGAATGCACTAAAACAATCTGATTTTTCATACAGGAATACGAACAAATCAAGATGTCACACTTCGATCAAGCAGATTACGCTGTTTTCAGGTACATTTCTTTCTAGAAAACATTTGTTTATATTTTACAACAAAAGATTTATTTAATTTTAGACATTTTTGTCAGCACGTCGTATTTTGATTTGAATGTTCTGAATTGTATCTAAATGATGCAAAAACATTTTTTTTTTCTTTTGGGTGTTTTAATTAGAGAGAGACTGGCGGTCATACAGAGGAGAGGGAACAGGGTCGAGCTCCTGATGAAACAAGTGCAGGAAAAGCTGACGGAAGTTGATTTTTTGATGAAACAAGAGCGGGAAAAGCTGATGGAAGTTGATCTTTTGATCAAACAAGAGCGGGAAAAGCTGATGGAAGTGAATCTTTTGCAGTTTCGGCTGGGGCTGCAAGCGAAATCTGTGCAAGAAGAACTTCAGGATCTGGGATGGCTGACGGCAGAACGGCATCGCGGACTTTACTCTTCATCAGGTCCGGGGTCTCGGCTGGAGTCGTGTGATTATGATTATCTTATGCCACAGTACCTGGACACAGTTAGTCCTGAAACATGTGATGGTCCCATCCTGTATCGATCACCCTACAAACAAAGAGCCACAGAAATGATTCAACATGACAGCGATTACACCTCAGACACAGATTCAGTGCTTCTCAGACGTAACCTCTCACCACGGTCACCTGAGAACTGGAGTCCGAACGAATCCGAGAGCTTTCTGTCAGAAGGAGATGGAGAGGCAGAAGTTTGGGTGGACGAGGAACCAAAAAGGCGAAGGAGAAATACTCTGTAGACCACGGGGACGTTTGCAGGACCTGTCAGAGACATTTTACATCCCAGCTCATCCTGCAAATGGAAGAAAACAATTATTCAATAACTGATGAGCATATCTATTTGTCAGTGCTTATTTTGAGTTGGTAAATGGAAAATAAATTATAAAAGTGTATAAAGCGATGGGTACCGGATTCGGTACTTTTTAAGGTACCGACCGAATTCCACAGTACCGACTGAGCACCGATCCACATCATTGCCACATGGCGCTTACACATTAGGGTCAGTATAGTCGGGTACAGGACCAGAATTTGATTTCACACATGGGTCACATATGAGTTTTCTGTTCTGAGGTGACTTTTTTTCCCAGACCTCTTCCCCAGAGGTCTGACTGTGACCAAAGTGACACTACAGACTGATTGGCAATTTTGGCAATCCAGTTTACTCTGCATTTGGAGAATATCGTCCACACCTGAACCCTGTCAGATGGGCATCACATGTTACGGTGTAAGTGAAATAAAGAACTCCTTTACGTAGCTGACAGCTTAAAGAATGGGTCCCCTTCTCTGGATAAACAACACATATCCCTGCTACATCATTATAAAGCACATCCCTGTCCCAGACTTCCAGCCTCAGGTCCTGACCCATCTCCACTGAACCAAAATCATACGTAGCGTTCCATACTGGGTCATTGTTGTCCATCACTGTTTCAGTCTCTTCGTAAATGCCGCCATAGAAGATCTTAACGTACGCGTCTGTTTTGTGAAGGTGTCGGCCCTCAGCCCTGCTGCTCTGTGCATTTCCAGCCTCAGAGTTCCTCTGCTGGCTCTCAAAGGGCAGCAGTTGTGATCCAAGTTGGGAGTCGGGGAGCAATTCTTCACACCGTGCTGTTCTTCCAACTGGTTCTCTTTGATGTAATCGGTGACCATGCTTCTCAGGTTAGCACTGATTTCTGTGTCCTCCACCAGATGGTGCAGCGGGAAGATGGCATAAGAAACCACGTCTGGGTTGTCGTGGAGGCTGTTTATCCAGCTGTGGTATGCTTCGGATGGATCTTGCTGGTAGAGGATGTCAGGAAAATACTTCTCCCCTCCAGTGACCTCAATCTTATGTGTCATGAAGCCCTGGTAGAACCCCATGCTAAGATTCCCCTTCAGGAGGTTGTCACACTTGTTGGAGAAGGATGCATTGGCGGGGAGAAAACCCAGAGCCATGCGGAGTTCAAGATTCAGGCAGTTTTTGATTTCAGACTCTGAGAACCCCTTCAGAGTGGCCAAGCATGTCCTGAAGGCGGTGATTCGCCTCACTTTACCTCCAAGCTGGACCTAAAAAACAAAAGTAGCTCAGTAAAGATTTACGGCATCTTAAACGTTTTCAGCAGCAGGTCTTATAAGCTGCAACAGAAACTTGTGTGTATCCAGCTAGTTTCTCTGACCTGATGTATATAGTGTGTCCCGTAGGTGTCTATGAGCCGTCTGTACAGGGCTTTGTTCTGGACTGTGTCTAAACTCTGCGGGAGTCTCTTCAGATGCTTGGTGAACTCTGCACTCAGCTGGGGATGATCGGCCAGCCTGTAGCTACAAAAGCAAACACCATGGTTGCATAGCCTGGATTTTATTTGCAACAAAGACGGTTATTTCCTTAATGGAAAGATGTTGCAAAGTTTGCAAGCATGTAGACTTATTGTGATAACACATTCAGTGTTGATTTTGTTCTCTTCCTTTAAATCTTTGACCGAGTGATCTAGACCAAATTCTTGCTTTGCAAAGTTTAAATAATATAATTATTTACCATATTTTCCGGACTATAAGCCGCTACTTTTTCCCACGCTTTGAACCATGTGGCTTATAATGAGTTGCGGCTTTGGTCAACCAGAAAGGATGGATGCTGGAAAGTCTAATGAAGGAATGGTTAAAGGAGAGCTACGGAAAGCGCCCAGGACGATTTTTTTTTCACAGTAAAACGGCGCTGCTTGTTTTCCCAGCTCCACCCCGGGATGATGACAGCAACACGGAGAGCGACACTGACATCGCCACAGAAAAGGTGTGTGACGAAGCTCTTCTGAGGCTGTTCAACTTCGACACTGAAGAAGAAGACTTCAGTGGTTTCAGTGCGCAGGAGGACGATGAATAAACCAATCACTTTTCTGTTTTGTTTGATACCGATCAGTTCAGTTACGTTCAGTTAAACTACGTTTTCAATTCAGAAGACATCTGTGGCCTTTAGCCCGGTACGGCTTATATTGAGCTCCGGGAGTTGACGTCACTTCTCCCGGCATGCAACAGTTCAAATCGAAACGGTGCCATCTTGGCAGGCAGAAGCCCGCAGCTGGACTATTTGTTATTGTCAGAAAACTCAATCAAACGGGAAATATGGTAGATTCCTGTTGTGCCCCACGATGCAGAACACACGCGGACGACATAAGGAATGAGCCATCTGCAGGATTCCCCAAGATCCGGAGAGCCGCAAACGTGTGATCATTGTAATAAAACGCGCTAGTGACCGGGCTAAAATGAAGCTGTGGGACCCCGAGAGTAAAGGTTTTCACTTATGCAGCGACCGCTTCATATCAGGTACTTAAACCAACGTTTCCTCAACTGTGTATGGTATTTATTTTAAATGCTTTTATTACGATTCTTAGTGGGCTTCCTAAACTTATTTTGGCCTTTTCTGTCTTATTACTCATAGCAACAAGTAAACGTCACGTAAAACGTGAGCCTCGTGAGTTCTGCGTGCTGCCGTTTACGTGTTTTATGATCACAGCAATTAACCGGCTAAGCTGTATTTAATTTTTAAGCAATGGTTGATCAATTGTCAGATCACACATAAAAAGCACTTTGGATTGCTATTATCTGTCTCACCGAGACAGATCTCAGACAGATCCTGAGACGCTCCTGCCTGACATATTTATTTTATTCACGGAAAACAATCAGACTAGTGATTTCTCTTGGGGTTCAGTTTATACATTCAAACAGCACTCTATTTAAACTACTTACATGTAAAGCTATGTTATTTTCATCCGCTTATCCGGAGTCGGGTTGCGGTGGCAGTAGCCTAAGTCGAGAGGCCCAGACTTCCCTTTCCCCAGCCACTTGGGCCAACTCCTCCAGGGGAATCCCAAGGTGTTCCCTGGCCGGGTCCGCTCCGACAGCTTCTGGCATTTTAAAAAAGTATCCCAGGGGCACGGTAAGGGTCGGAGATGTTTAGTCTATTTAGTTTCTGACTATAAAACGATTCCTTCGGTTTTAAAGTGTGAAGTAAACTCCGACGAAGTAAAATCCAAGCCGATCCCGTTCATTTTGTTTACCTTTGTTGCCTGCCAACATGGCGTCTAATCTCTGAGAGTCACGTGACGTCCGGACCTCTATAGTCCAGAAATTACGGTAGTCTGGTTTGCCAAGCTAAAACTAATCTTTGTTCTTGCAGCAATGTTTCTTTGTCTTTCTACATCTTTTTGTTGCCTTTCAAGGTAATTTCTTTAAAATGTTGTGCAATCTTTGTCCTGTATTTTATACTTCTTTGCACAGAAGGACCCCATGCATCCAACAATTTACCTGTAGTAGGAGCAGCTAATTTCATGAATGGCAAATGTAGCTTTGTCCACACTGTGCTGTGAGCGAGCAAACTTTGCCAAATCTGAGCGGCTTCCTCCAAGCACTGCCTGGCCGATCATGGAGAGGCTCAACCCCAAACCCCAGTTGTTGTTGACCAGTGAGTTGGAGCTGCGCAGCAGGGAGTCCACAGAGTGGTGGAGCGCACTGGAAAGCTGCTTACTGCAGCGGCTGAAGGGGCGCCAGTCAAGCACTGCGGCGGGGAGCCTCTGAATCTGAGGGTGGAGAAGAACAGCAATATTTAAGACAAGTACAGAGCAGCAGGATGGAATTATGGGAAATGAAGGGTTTGGAACTGGAGTGTAAAGTGCACTGCATGAGGAGTGAAATGATAAATTCAAGCAGCAGGTTATGCAGTTTTCACCTGTCCATTCTGGAATCTGTTTGGACATAGCGTGCAGGTGTGGTTGTCATCCAGATGAGCTTTGACGTTAATGACATACGCTCCAGTTCGACGCAGTCGCACTATATCAAACCCCTCCCCAGCCAAGTTGTGGCCTGGAACAAAAGGAGCCTTCTCACACTCTGGTCCGGTGCCAAGCCGACAGCCCAGGACCCTGTGGACCTCCAGTATTACTGGAAACATCAGTGTAAACAAGACAAAATTCCTCCATGGTGATCCTGCTGCTTCCATGGTTACCTGAATGAGTCAAAGCATTCAGGGTGAAAAAGAAACTCTTTCTCGCAAATAATTTAAATTCAAATGTGCAAGACTTTAATAATGGATGAGCTTATTTTGTTTTTAAAACGGGTTTGCAGCTAAAAACATGCAGAAGAGACGCAACACCAGAGCAAATGCACTCTTACCTCTTACTGACCTATTTTTTATTTTGTCCACCAGATTTTCTCTCAGCAATCTTTCAAGCAGATGCTTTCTTTTCACATCCGTCTAATTGTCCATAGTCTTCCTCTTTACATTCCGCATCGACTGTAAAATGATGTAGGTGCAAAGTGACTGAAGCCTTGATGGAAATTAATTAATGGCTGAGGAGAGGTTTGGTTTTGCAGGCTGTGATGGAATCCTGCTGGTGCTCTCTTTGGTTTTTGTCCTCCGCCTTTAGAAGAGGAGGGAGTTTCCCTGTTTTGAGTCTTTGTCTGCGCAGTCCTCTCACCCTTCCCTCTTTTATCTCCTTTTCCCCACGGCTTTTTAAACTTTCTCTGCGCGAGTGGCTTTGTTTTAATGCTCAATACCTAGTTCTGGAAATCCTACTCAGCACTGTACTTGATTTGTTTTTGCACGTGAGTGTGTGGGGGAGGGACATTTTTGTGTAGGAGGTAAACACAGATCTGAGCTAGTTATTTTATGAGAAGTGTGTGTCTCTGTGTGCAGATGCATGTGTGTGTACCGCATGGAATTAAATGTGTCTGAGTTTATGTGAGTTTGTGTAACATCTGAGCTAGTCACGTTGAGTCCTGATGGGCTTTCATAAAATATATTAGGTCAGCTCTGACCATGTCTATTTATGGATGTGTGTGTGTGTGTGTTAGTGGTGTGCATCTCTACCTGCCTCACGATTCGATCCGATTCCGATTATCTGCCTAAAGATTCGATTTGAGTCTGAAATGCATCACGATTCTTCACACAAAAATTTTCATTACTTAATAAAAGCAATAGAATAGTTTTCAATTTCTTTTTGATTTCAAAATCCCCTGAAAAACAGAACATTCATCTATTCACTATAGTGAGCAATACTTTTAAAAGTGTGCTGCCTATAATTACTTAAATAATATAAGAAATAATGTTTTCGGTAGAGCAGCATTAAGATAGAATATTACTGAACTTAAAAATAGTAAACAAATACTGTGTTAAGTGATTCTTTCACATCCAGGATCCCAAAACCAAAATTAGCCCAGACATCCGATTTAAATGTAACGGGTACATCTTTGATTACTGGTAATGTTGGCCCTGTATCCCTGTCTGCCTTTTCTGTTTTAAATTGGCGCTAGGGCAACGCGGTGCACATGTCATTGCAACTCTGCCCCCAGAAGTAATTATAAAACCTCAAAACTTTATTGTCCTGCATAGACATAGACCAGGGGTCGGCAACCTGTTCCCATCAAAGAGCCATCATTACCCATTTCCCACAGTAAAGAAAACACTGGGAGCCACAGCAGCCGCAGCGTTGTGGGCGGGGCCTACCCTCAGATAGCAGAGAGCTGCTCACAACAGGTGACAGCAGCTGGTACCGGTCGCTCGTGTACGTCAAAGTTATCTTTCATAAGACGATAATCAATAAAACGATTTATATAAAGTGGATCCAGAAGTTGTAGCCCGTCTCTGCCTTCAATATTTTGGTATTTTTCACCCTGTTGGTGGTTTTACTGAGCAGGTGACACTTTTGTCACACGTTTCTTTTTAAAACATGTTTAGACTGTTCAGAATACAAATCCAGGCTCTGTCACGTTTGATTGTTGTAATTAAACTTTGTAGGTGGGGAAGGTCAGAAAAGGATCCAATCATTTTGTTTTTCCCTCATTTACAGTGACGGAGATAACGGCGCAGTGCGCCTGGCTCTGGTGTTAATCAAGTTAAATTTGTAACAATTTTCACAAGAAGACAAAACAGTTAAAAGCAGGGCTTGTGTTGTGTTGACCGAACAGTTCCCGTATTTGACCGTTTATTTTGACGGAGAAAGAATAGAAAGAATTACCCCGACGCATGCAGACGAACTGACATTTTATTCGTTTCGCACATCGCAGATGTAGCTAAATCACTCAAGAAATGATTCCCATCTGAACATCTGAGCTGGACACTGCTCAGCGCAGCCCACTGTCAGCTCGCACGTACGGTGCACAGCGAGCCGAAGATGTGAAGAGGGGCTTGGAGAGCGTCGCAGAACCAGAGCGCATGCAGGAAGATTCCTTCGACTGAAGCGAGACTTGTCACTTAGAAAATGTTCCCTTATTATGAAACTTTGGCTGAATAGTGCTTGTTCCTTTCTCCAATGTGGGGACACATCCAGGAGCCGTCTGAGGAGAATCCCAGAATCTCACATCCTCTTCAGCTCAGGAAGCACCTATGATTACGCACAAGCGTGACCCGTCAACCCGGTCTCACAGTAAGACCGGGTTGGAACTGTTCAGGTTTACGCAGACAATCTTTACATTTAGAATTGGCATACAGATGTAAAATTAATGCAGTAAAATATAAAGCATTTTATTTAAATATCCATTCATTATTTTACAAGCAAAGAGAGCCGCATCAGATGGATGGAAGAGCCGCATGCGGCTCCAGAGCCGCGGGTTGCCGACCCCCGACATAGACATAGGGAGAAAATCTCATTATGTCATGTTGCTGCATCGATGCGGAATCATGCACGGCTGAATCGCGACGCATCTTAGAATCGATCATTTTTCCCACCTCTAGTGTGTGTGTGTGTGTCTGTGTGTGTGTGTGTGTGTGTGGTTTTCCGGCTGAAGAAAAGTGCTTATCTGCTCTGTGTGCAAAAGGTTTATTTTAGCCACAGACAGACGTGTAGCTCAGTCTTGTTCTTATATTCAGAGAAACAATAAATTTTTTAAGTGGTGTGATAGAAAGTTTGTGCTCAATGTTTTAAGTTTCATTCATCTCTTGCTTCTTGCTCTTCTGTCATTTATTTCAGCAGAATCCATAACATACTTTTCATATTGTCACATTTTCCTCATTTTACCAATTTCCAGACTGAAAGTGTGACTATTTTTGCAGTGTCATGTTTGGTCTACTCCAGTGGTACTCAACCTTTTTTCACTGATGTAGCCCCGTGAAATATTTTTATCAGCCAAGTACCCCTAATCAGAGCAAAAACATTTTTGGTTGTAAAAAACAAAAGACCTTAAATAGAGCACGGTGCCTTCAGTGACTGATTTATTAAACTTTGAAACTGATAAGTACAAAATTTAACCATTTGAAAAAAAAAAACTATTTTGAATATTTTAAATGTTAATACTCCATAACTAAATGTAATGGAAATATTTTTCATCACTAAAATGTGATTCTAATTAATTAATTGAAAACAGTCACCATAAAACTATTTAAAACCATAAGATTACCCATTGAAAAATCCATAAATGTGCAAAACACTGCACATTTTTTGTAGTATCTCTTGAGCAATTTTGAAAAAATATATATATAACTAGAAATATTTAAAAATATTTATCAAATACAGGCCAAAGAAATGATTAAGCTAATTATAATTAAAGATTTGTGCTCATAAAAACATATCAACATAAAGTGTTCTCTTTTGGGATCATAGTATATCTGTTCTCTAAAATAAATCATTAACGCCATTTTAAATAACAACAATTGCTAAAAAAAATGTGAATCTCAAAATATATTTTTAAAAATCAACAAGAACACTGAAATCTTAACATTACTGCACTGAACGGAGTGTTTTTACCTTACAGACTTTTTAGTGAGACACTTGGGCTTGGGCTTCACTGAGTATCTTTTTCTTCCTTGGTGGCAGGGAGGCAACTGCTGTGATAAAGCTCTTTTCTAGACACAGTCTGCTTCTCTGATCAGTGTCGTTAGCTAATTTCTCCCCACCATGGGGGGACGGGGGGGCATGTCCCCCCCACTTTTTCCAAAGTCAAGTTTTGACCCCTGCACTTTTTACCATCCAAAAACAATATTACGCTTTATTAAATTGACACTGGTTGAGCTCTAGGACCAAGCGGAAAACAATTGTTTGTGTTGAAGCCTGTTTCCCATTAGAGCATACTGTAAAGACCCCCCCCCCCCCAAAAAAGTGAAAATTTGATCCATGCTCCCCACAGAAAAAACACGGTGCCTTGGGTGGGTTGCAACTTGTGGAAGTAAATCCAAATAAAACATAATCTTCAAGATACAGCCAGAATTTTGTCGGCTCTGGTTTGGCCTTCTTGGCCACTTGTCCCTCCGTGTTTGCTAAAGAATTGCTGCTGCGCTTCAGCCACGTGCCCGTCGCTGATCCAAGTGACTGACTGGTGATGCCAGGCGTTATATGACAGGTTGGAGTTAACCATCCTGGTATGGGGGGAGACTCTGGGAATTTGGGGATAATGAATTTAGCTTACTTCTACTGAATATAAAACACATTTTACGAACTTTTACTTATATTTTCCTAAAATATTCATTAAATTATTTTTAAAAGATTTTCCATGGATATTATTTCTTTTAATGAATGTACATTTTCTCATGTACCCCCTGGAGTTTCTTTACATACCCCCAGGGGTACGCGTACCCCCATTTGAGAAAGGCTGCTCTAAAGCAATACTTTATAAGCATCTAATATTTATATATTTGATACAATTCAGATCACCTTCAAAACTCGGTCCCTCACTCAGTGCCGTTTTGAGGCATTTTGGGGGCTGAGGCAAGAATTAAGCCCCCCCCCCCCCCCCCCCCCCCCCCCCCGTCCCCGTCTCACTAGGCTCCCCTTTGAGCTTCTGGGAAATTCGTACCCTGTTCGGCAACATTCAAAAGTGACCAAAACATCAGCCAGAAGGCATAGGAACTGGGAAGTGGTCTGTGGTCACCGCCTGCAAAACCACTCCTTTATTGGGGATGCCTTGCTAACTGCCTATAATTTCCACCTGTATATTCCATTTACACAACAGCATGTGATGTTTTCAATCAGTGGACAGTTTGATTTCACTTAAGTGTGATTGACTTGAAGTTACATTGTGTTGTTTAAGTGTTCCCTTTATTTTACTGAGCTGTGTTTTATGGTCCATACCAAACATGATGATGGAGTTCTCTGCACAAAACCCCTCTCACATAAAGTGATTTTATAAGTTTTATTCTTGACATTTTCAGTACCTTTCAGAATGAGTCATTTTAGGGCTCTGTCACCTTAAGAAAAAAAGCAGAAGCTGGCTACGCCCACCCACCTCATTCAAGTCGCTAAACTGAGAAGCTAGCATTTTTAAATCACGCTTGAAAACTTACTACTTCAACCTAGCTTATACCACATAATTATGACCATCACTTACATCTGCATTGTTTAAAAATGGACTTTACAATATCAACTTCCATACTATTGAGGTTCTTTTTTAAAATGTTTTTCTAATTTTTTTTCAGCCTGTGTCTTATTGATTTTTAGCTGTTATTTTTGGGAATTTTGTTGTATTTCCTTTTTATCTTTTATCTGTGTTCGACATGTTTGTATACCGCCGGTTTGATTAACTAACATCTTTAGTGTACAGCGCCTTGTTTGGTTGTAATGCCTTGTGAATGCGCTTTATAAATAAAATTGGATTGGATTGGATTGAAGCTCCAATATCTGGGAGGGGCTCAGATTATTCCTCTACTAGAAGCTCTCTCTTGAAAGTGAGAGGTGGTTCTAGTCTAATTTCCACATTTTTGATGTCTCAAACCGGGACTTATGAAACGGTTTGTTTTAGGTACATATTTCCTAAAACCGCACACTAATACTGAACTTGAAATAGTTATCCATGCCTTTATCTCCTCCCGTCTAGATTACTGTAACACACTTTTCACTTGTTTTAACAAAAAAGCCCTTGGCTGCCTTCATTTGGTCCAGAACTCTGCAGCGGGGCTCCTAACTGGAGCAAACCGAAGAGCTCACATCACTCCTATTCTGATGTCTCTGCACTGGTTACCCGTTAACTTTAGAGTTCATTTTAGAATCCTGACTAACTTTCAATGCTCTGCAAGGTCAAGCTCCTCCCTATATTACTGAACTGTTAAAGCCTTATGCTCCAACCCGAGCCCTCAGGTCCACCCAGAGCCGGATTAACGCAAAGGCAAACCAGGCACGTGCAGCCTGTCTAGTGTAGTCCATTTATATAATCCGGCTGGGTCCACCCACCAGAACCTTCTAGAAGTTCCAAAGACCAGATACAAAAGTGAGGTGATCACTTCTTCCAGACTGTTGCACCCCGGCTCTGGAATGATCTCCCTTTGTCCTTACGTAGCATTGACAGTCTGGATACTTTTAAAAAACAGCTAAAGACCCTTTTATTTAAAACTGCTTTTAACTAAAACCTTTTATTTTCTTATTTTTAACTCAAAATTTTAATCTTTCATCTGTTTATGAAAATTTATAATTTTATGACTTTATTTTCTCTGATGTTAATCTGATTCTGTTTTGAGAGCATTTTGATTTTATGACATTTTTATTTTGATCTATGTGAAGCACTTTGTGATTCTGTCTGTGATAAGTGCTATATACATAAAATTGACTTACTTACTAAATGGATGGACAGGTTTGGTTACGTTTAACAGAGGCGTTAGAGACGCACATGTCAACACAGAAGCCTCTTTTAGAAAACAATGCCACCAATTACTTCGCAACTCCGAGCCGGCACCTGGGAGCCTTATGTAGTTTCTAAATGGTCAGATCGTGGCAGTAATATTGAGCAATCATGTTTTTACAAAAGATTATGTAATGGTGGTATAAAGGGGGTATGGAGCGGTCTCTGCGCTGCAGCAGACTTCTGTTTAACTTGGACATAACTTGCTTTTTATTGTGATCGAAGCCACGCTCATTGTTTTTTTAACAAGCCGCTCCTAAAGGTGTCTGTCCTTCACAGTCCCTGAGCAGTCTGGTGATTTGACCATCAGCTCTAATGGAGAGAAGCTCCCGGAGCTCTGTATCGGTCCAGTTTATCATCTTAGCTGGTTCTGTTTACAAAAGCAAAACTTAATGCCCGTATTTACTTTCATTTTCAATATAGTTGCCGTCTGGAGCTCGGCAGTAACTCCCCACGTGATCATGACACCACTCTCTGTTGCGCCAAGGCATTATATGCATTCACAAGTCTGGCGTTGCGGCAATATTACGACCAAGCATTTGCAGCACGATCCATCCATCCATTTTCTTCTGCTTATCTGGAGTCAGGTCGCGGGGGCAACAGTCTAAGTCAAGAGGCCCTGACTTTCCTCTCCCCAGCCTCTTGGGCCATCTCTTCCCGGGTGTTCTTAAGATGTTCCCTGGCCAGCCGAGAGACATAGTCCCTCCAGCGTCTCCTGGGTGTTTCTTTAGGTCTCCTTCCGGTTGGGTGTGCTCAGAAAACCTCACCAGGGAGGTGTCCAGGAGATCAGATGCCTGAGCCACCTCATCTGGCTCTTCTCTGGCTTTGTTTGTGGCACAAACGCCATAAAATTCCTGTAATGCCATGCCGCGTTCATAAAACACACTGTGGTGGCAGTATTATGCTGACTTGCCGGCAAGGCGTGACTTTTAAAAAGAACTAAAAGGATACAAAATGTGAGTTTTGCATGATACGTCCTCTTCAACGCAACTGAAAACACTTTAGCCTAGTGAACTAGACCAAATTCTTGCTTTGCAAAGAATGGTCTAGGCATGCTCCATTGGAACCTCCACAGCTCCTACCAGGACTCTGGCTAGCCAATCACAGCTCTCTAGAGGGGTTTCAAACACATAAAGAGCTGTGATTGGTCCATAATGGTGGGCCAATCATAGTGCTCTATCTGCTTAGTGAGCAAATCACAGAGCTTTATCCGCTTTGTGGGCCAATCAGGGCACTCTATATGCCTGGTGGGTGGGATGATGCAACAGAGTGAAACAAGAGTATGTCACATTCATTGTCCGGTGGAATGCGGAGATCATTTGAAAGACAACGGTAGAGCCCGCCCCACAACCGAGAGCCGTCAATGGAGTGTGGCCAGACTAAATAATACATTTATTTAGTCTGGCTTGCCAGGCTAAAAACACTTAACATAAAAATATTTCATGTAAAACGCTACAGTTCTGTACAAATACAATTTTTTGTTAACTAAACTGTGTTTAAATAGAAATTATGAAATGGTTATGATTTTGATGCGACACTTTATGTCTCTATAACTGGTAAATGGTAAATGGCCTGTATTTGATATAGCACCTTCTAGAGTCCTGGAACCCCCCAAGGCGCTTTACAACACAATCAGTCATTCACCCATTCACACACACATTCACACACTGATGGTGATGAACTACAATGTAGCCACAGCTGCCCTGGGGCACACTGACAGAGGTGAGGCTGCCAAGCACTGGCGCCACCGGTCCCTCCGACCACCACCAGCAGGCAATGTGGGTTAAGTGTCTTGCCCAAGGACACAACGACAGCGACAGACTGAGCTGGGCTTGAACCTGCAATCTTCCGATTACGGGGCGAACACTTAGCTCCTGTGCCACCGTCGCCCCTATAGGCACCCTATAATAAATGTATCTTCTTCATTGAATGGTTGTCTGGATTAGCAAAGACAGCAAATACCATCCCACTGTAGAAAACCTGTTTATTAGACAAATTATACACAGAAAGCTTTGCCACTTGTAACAGAGGCCCAAGTTTGTTCGGTTTTTGAATATTATGCAACACATACAACAAAATAGGCCTATATTAAATACTGTACATCATAAACCTTTGAAAATTATTAAGTAAATCTTGTAGTTCTATGTAAGAAATTAAAAATGTTAACAGATAGCTAGACAGCAAGTTTGTGCATGCTTTCTTTTTCGTGAACTTGCCAGATTTTGTTATTTAGCCAAAATAAAAGAATAAAACATAATAAAAAAACTCAGAATGACTTAAAAAATAAAGCAAACGATTAGTGTAAATGTGTTTACCATGGGCGGGATGGGGAGAAAACCAAAGGCGTTGACGTGACTCCTCAATCCCAGACTAAAGCTCAACATGATATAGTCTTCTCTTTTTGTTAAACAAAAATAGCATCAACATGTAAAATATACATTTTTATAATGTCTCTTTATTTATACTAAATAACTTTTTAAATGCATGTGTCCTATTTACCATTCAGTAGCCTGACTGTAACCTATTATAATGAAAGAAACCCTAAAAACGTTTGCTTCAAAACACTGTGGCTCGACTGAATTCTCTACACACGGAACAATTTGCAGTTTTAGCTTCAAAATAGCAAACTGAAAACTTGTTCTAAACAATTGACATTATCAATTATTAATACAGTGTTAGTGGAACAAAAAAAAAAACCTTGACTATTATACCAACCCCCTCAGAGAGTACCACCACCATTCCTTAACCAAAAATGCACCTTAATGGTTTGATTTTAATTCATCGGCACTTTAAAAAGTTACATAAATAGTACCTTTAACAAGAGAGATAGGAATTAGAGGTGTATCTTGGACCTGTTGGATTTTAATGACCACTATCTCTTTAAAGCATTGCCTTAACCCCAGCACACGGACATGTTTCGGGTTAAGTTGGGAGGGTACAGTCAGCTGATTTAGGGCTCAAACTGAAAATGTTCCTGCAATGGCTTTTCCTCAACACCAATTCTATCTAATTTCACCCGATAAGAAACGATTAATGAACTTGAATGTCATGTGAGATTCCAGAATGAGCTTGTTTCCTATAAACAACGTGGGCGTGGGAGCACTAAAAGTAAGAGAAACAGAGAGGAAATCAAATGTTATAACTAGATGATGCAAAACCAGAGACTACATCACTTGTTTAGCAGTTTTTTTCAGTTTTCTGTAAATAATATTTAAAGAAAAAGAACAACTAGACAGCTCAGAACAATGTTATTTTTGTACTTCCTGACCAAAACACATTCCGCGGATTAAATTTTTTTTCTCAGAACAAAACCCAATAAAAGACATGAACAAGCATGAGCTCCGTGAAGTCTTTCAGCTTGTCTTTTATGTTTTGTAAATCTTTCAGCTGCTTTTTTTTAAATGTCCACGTTTACCACACTTCTGGGAGTCTGGCTGGAGGATCTCACCTTGACTCGAAAAGCAGAGAGCACAATACAAGTGAGAAAAGAAAAGGTAAGAGCTACGTACAATCACTTACAGGTCTGTGGGCACTGGTACAGTGCAGAGGGATCAACAGAGTTTAATGTGCATCAAAGTGGTGAAAACAGTTTCAGGCCGATGCACCAAAATGGCAGAAGTAGTTTAAGACTGATGCACCAAACTGGTGATTTTACAGTGACGTTTTCTTCCACTGTCATGGCATTTCAGCAGTTTTCGGACCAGCGCATCACTGTGGGCTTAGCTGCAAAGTCTTAAGTCTGGTCAGGTCACTGTGTGGGCATCATCTTGGAGATGATCACACATTTAAACCCAAAGTACAGAAAAAAAAGACAAAAACAAAACACTAGAAGACAAAAAATAAAGGAACATATACTCCCAAAGAGTGAAAAGGCGAAGTTATATTGGAGAAACATAATCTTCAATATCCATGACCTTTTCAGAACCCTTTGTGTTGCAAGAAGCAGAACTAAAGGCAACATTTGCCTTCGTTATATTACTGTCTGGTCATTGCTTGTAGTTCCGAGTCCCTGGAAGTGGTTTCATGGCTAAAGTCACAACTAATCCTTCACTGACGACAGGTCTGTAGCTGATATGGATAACGTCTTTTCTGGTGTTGGGCTCATTCAACCAGAACTGCTCAAACAGTAGAAGGAAATCAGGTCGTTTCAGCCATTTTTCACTAAACGTGATAGTCCTCATAAAACATCAATGTAAAAAGGGTCTTCTTTTAGACTAACTCCCAAAATAATTTCCCAAACAATCACAAGAACAACAACAATAAAGCAGAGATTACACCCTATCCCACCCGCCATCCCTCCCAGTGACTTCCCTTCCTGCTCCTCACCAGTACGCTTTGCAGGAGGATGAAGAGTGCCCCAACAGACCTCCACCTCCTTTGTTTTCTTCACATACAAAATAACCCCCGATGGACACCCAGGCAGAAACTAAGAACAGAAGAAAATCCTCTTTACATAGATTTTTATCCTATTTGTTCAACCATCACATGACTTGTACGCCCTCCTCCCCCCATTCTGATCCAACTATTCCTACTTCCTGAACCACCTACATCCATAGCAACACCTCATATGGAGGTGCCCCTGTCTGGATCATTGCCATATCCAAAGTTGGGTCCTGGACCTGTTGGCTGGTAGGGGATGGAGGACATTGTTTTGATGGGGCTGCGGAAGAATCCACCATTGGGGGCCCTTTGTCTGAAGGGACCAACCCCACCAGTTCGGTGGTCCTGCAGACCGCTGCCACCACCGAAACCTGAAGAAAACCCAGCGGCGGCTTTGGCAGAGAGGCTACGGCTTAGGGTCTGGATCTGCTCGGGGATGAAGGTGGTGGTGGTGATGTGGGTGTTGCGGAAATCGCTGATCTGCTCCAGGGCCTGGCGGGCAGCAGGCAGTGCATCCATATCCAGGGGGGTTAAATCGACGGAAGAGGTGGAGAATTGCTTGTGGGGGCTCTCATCCTCGGTGCACAAGCTGTTAACCCGGCGGTGTAGGTGCTCCAGGTCGATCTCCTTATCGTCCTGCAAGTGGGGAAGGGCAAGGAAGGAGGAGAACGAATGTGGCAATGACAAATGGACGAAAAGAGGAGATATTAAAGAGTAGGAATAAAAGCGATGGAAGAATATTTGGTGTGGAAGGAAAGAAAGAAATGAAGATTGGTGCAGCGGGATGGGATAGACGAAACAGAAGGATAAAAGGAGCAAGGTGTGAGGGTGGTGCATATAGAAGAGTTAGGAGGTAGGGACCACCATGACGAAAATAGAGCAATACATTTGTAGAAACACGGATGTCATCCATCCATTCAGTAAAAAGGATAGCATAGATTATGGCATGTAGATAAGGCAAGACAGCATACAAACGCGGTGAAACCACACGTGTGGTACAAAAAAAAAAAGATTAATTCAAGTAGTGTGAAAATGCAAATGACACAAAAAAAAAGAGTATTGAGTCGCCATGAAAATTATGGAAATGACCGGAAATAAGGAGAGGGGGAAATGGGGAGAGGGATAGAGAAGCACACTCTGAGCTGTGGTCAGGAAAAGAAACATACACACACTTCTACAGTGTCTCTAAGGGAGTGCAGATAATCAGGAATCCAGAGAAAACACACTTCTGACATGCAGTGTTCTCCGTGATCCCAATTGTAGCTTTACCATAACTATCCAACATTATACTACTAATGAAACTTTTACCAAATCTTATCACTGCATTGGATTATGGCCACCTAGTCACCATTAGTCAAGTGAGTTTGGGTCATAAATCCTCATTGCAGACTTTCTAGCTTATTGATTGCATTACGCAGAGCAGAAATTTTAATATACTTTATAATTTCTACCAATCGTAGCATTTTAAAGCACAGTAAACTTAATTTTTTGCTAAACTTACAGTATAGGATAAATGAAACTTATAGAAATGTACCAAAAAACATTGTCTTTACATATAAATAACTTATCTACTAAAAAATTGTAACACTTAGTGAGAGGTGTTTCATGCTTTTGCTGCTAGCAGGGGTGGATGTGAGTGCCGGGGAATTTCAGATTGCAATGGATGACAGCAGCTTAAATATTAAAGAGGAAATGGGATCAGTAGGAGAAGTTACGGTACTTTCACATGTACACAGTCACCATACGCGTTGCAGTGTGCTTCTGGGTTTTAGGAGAAACTTTTTCTGAAGAGTCTCAGAAGAAGGGATGGTGCACAGGAGAGGGTGTGGTGGACGTCGGTGTTTAGGATTTTGTGGTGATTATCGCAGAGGAGGGGTTTAGGTGAGGAAGGGAGTCACATCGCTGGAGGTAAAGGCAGATTTACTGACCGTATCCTTTGTGGGGGTTCTGGACGGCTCTCTGGCCCTACTGTTTACACCTCACGAGCAGAAGTGACCAGCAGTGGTGCCCCCATCTAAAAGAGGGGCAGTGGGAGAAAGGAAAGGACGAGGGGGGAGGAAGGGGGCACTAATGTTTTTTTCCTTAAAGTTGGTGTGTCGAGAGGTTGGACACACGTGTCAAAGTGGGTAGAGTTAGTATCAATGCAAATGAATGGAGGTGGAAAAAAAAGGAGTGAGTCACAAATAGTCATTGTGCGGCGTATGCACGGTGGCTGGAAGGAGCGAGCAAAGACGACGGTAAAAGGAAGAAGGTGACATTTTCCCTCATTTTATCAGGCTCGCCATCAGATCACATATGAAAACAAATTTGAACACTACTTAATGCAAATGCTTTGTTTAAAGTCCTTGTAATCAAAACAAATCTCATCTCAATGAGAGATTTCCTAAAAACTTCCAGGTGCCATCAACTGCTTACTGAGGGATGATGCTGCACATTCCTCTACATGGACGCACAGCGCCCTCTGGAGGCAGTGGGGCACAAATGCAGACATATTCCACTGGCAATATGTCAAGTAAAGACACGTTTTTAAAAAAAAGAGGTACTTTTGTTTCCAGCCTTTTTACATTGTGGGCCCAAAGGTTTTACAGCGACTCCCTGATGTCCATCGATTCCCCTCGTTAAACACCACTAGTGCGGTGTCTTTTTCAGGCTTTACTAACTTCTATTGTATGTATAACCTTGGTGTAGGAGGAGAAGTAGTGAAGGTGGTCATTCTCATTTTCGGGGTGATTTCGGAGGGGTTGTTGGATTCGTAGGAGTGCTGCACAATCAGGGCGCAGGGAATGTCGCAGCACGCCGGGGGCTGGTAACGGGTGGCGCTGGAGCCAGTGGTGTTGGTAATGTTGGTGCTTTGGTTCTGGGTTTGACTCCCCAGAGTAAGAGGGTGTTCGTTGGGGCTGTGGGTGCACTGATCTGCAGCTTGCATGGCAGAAGGGCCGTCTGCTTGTGTCTAATGAGTGTGTGTGGACACAATCATTTTAAATTGGGACAAAAGGATGGAAAATATGATGCAGAGAGAAACGTGAACATTATTAATATGTTTATTTGTGTGTATGCAAATTCAATTAGGAGATTAAAACCAGCCCAAAAGAATAATAATAATAATAATAATAAAAACAGACAAAAAGCAGACATGCAGAGACAAGGAGAGGATGAGAGACAGACGAGATCAGGCAGATTGAAACATGTGGAGGCAGATGAGAGAGAAGTAAATTGGAGAGACAGATGGGTGGGGAGGGGTGAGCGAGAAGAAAGACATGGCAGTCAGTCAGCGCACACTTTTTAAGCAGCTCGCTCTGTGTTGTGTCCTTGGAGAGACATTCACACAGTTGTTGTATACCTGGAAAAGGGGAGATGTTTAAAAGCCATTTTGTTTTGCTCTCTCTCCCCTCGCCCGCTACACCCCTCAACACAGTACTTATCTACAAGAACAGAACAAGAAGGCAGTATGAGAGCTTCGAGCCACAGTGACACAAATCATTGTGAAGAGTTAGAATAAGAAGAACTGGCTTTTAGAGAAGTTTAAATACTAGACAGGCTACACAAGACGTGCCAGCTCTCCTCGTGCTAAATCTCCATATCTGACGTGGTCTAAACCACACATGTTACCATTATGAAAGAGTTCTGACAATAATAATTGGATCCAAACTGGTTTTCAGCTTTGTGTTTTTGATGTTGTGTTTCAAACTGACAGAACTCTTTCATGCCAACCTCTGGTTGAACACATATATAGCCAAAAGGGGTGAAGAGAAACAGCCACCCTGATGTGAGTGAAATGGGAATCCGATTTATGTAATCAATAGGTGGATTTTTGTAGAGTTTTTCATTGGTTATGTGATATTTTAGAAGTACATAATCGATTTAAAGTCCAGTTCAGGTGGTTCTGAGCAACTAGAAGTCCAGTAATTGTAATGTGAGCAACGTTAAAGGCACACTTGGCAGTTTTGGTAGATTTTAGGACCCCCTGGTGTCTGTTATTAAGCAAACGAAAGCAAAATTTATCTCCTTGCTGCACGTTTGCGTTTTTTTCACCGTAATCTAACAGCTGAAATGTCTCCCCAGCCTTCATTAATGTCTAAAGGAGTGATCACTAAAGTCAGTCCCAACAGAGCAGCCTGCCAGTCTGAAGTTGCAAAAGCGGTATTCTGGCCACAGGGATCGGTGGAGGTCTGAGTGACATTTCATTAACCTTGTAAAGGGTCGTAGCTCAAGAAAATGATTTAAAAATATTTAAACAGTTGCAGAGAGTATGGCTTTAAATAAAACAATGAAGTGAAATGAATTGATAATCCAGTTTTTGTACCTTAAAATAAAATATGTTTTCATGAAAACAAGCAAAAATAACTAGAAAGGAGACCGTTTCCCCATTCCTCTTCCATGCACTAACTAAATGGAAGTGTGCATTTGTGCCAGGGGTGTGTCAGCGTTACTGATGCTCATATGAAAACCAACACGCAGACTTATAGATAGCAAAGCCAGCCATTCCACACAAACAAAAACAAACACACAGCTCATAATCAGAAGCAGAGAGCACAGCGCTGCAGAATCCATCACACATGTAAAGGCAGACATATACAGGGCGTGATTGTGCATGTGTTGGTCTATAAATGAACATAGAAACAAAAACGCAGCTTAGTAATGTTAGAGTTCACACAGAGGGGTGTCACGTTCAGAGAGCATGTATGGATTCATCTGCATCATGGAGGTTGGACTGCCACTTTGATGGATGGATGGATGGATGTGATCATGATTTGGGGCCAAATCAACCCAGTTTCAAAAGTTGTCCCATTCCTGACTGTGTGCTGGGCAGAGGGATGGACATGAATGGAAACCTGAGTCAAGCTTTTGAAGCATCTTAAAAAAACAAGTTTGCAATGATAAACTCCATGACAAGGTGTCTGTGCATTTGTGATTCTGGTGAAAAGCCTGACATGATGAGGAATGTGAGGCTGGGGCATGAATGCATGCAGGTGTGAGGGCAAACTCACGTGTGTGTGTGTGTGTGTGTGTGTGTGTGTGTGTGTGTGTGTGTGTGTGTGATTATAAGAGGTTACTTCAGGGGATTACTTGAAATTCCTAATTTCTCTTAAAGTTCACATATTTGAGTCTCTGTGGAATGTTAAACCCATCTGGTAAACCCAACAAAGGAGAACAGTATCAAGGAGAAAAAACCTTTAACCAAGTCGTAAACTGGCTGTTTTACAGTCAAACGTAACTTATTGTGTTGGAGAGCATCAGAAGCTGTCTTCACCCCAAGTCGGCACCACCAGTGCATCTTTCTGGTGCTTGTGCTAGTAAGCCTGGTGTTCTAGGCCGTCGCATTAACCGTAAGTTGACAACTTTCCTTTTTTTTAAGTGGAGCCTGTAAAACTGCACAGAGACCCGCAGCCTCTTGGCACAACACGATGGTCTAAGGCCCTGTCCACACGTAGCCGGGGATCTGCCAAAACGTAGATATTTTTCTACGTTTTGGCCTGTCATCCACACGAAAACGGAGTTTTTTCACACGAAAACGTATCTTTTTAAAATCTCCGGCCAAAGTGAAGATCTGCGTTTTCTCCGTTTTGGGTGTCTGCGTGTGGACGGACAAAACCGGAGTTTTAAGGTCCGCAACGCCACTTTCTGCGACAAAAAAATGCTGACATCATGTGTGCGACCTGTGTTTACACTAGCCGACAGCATGGATGCCCTCAGAGCTGCGCTCGCTTTATCAATTGTCCAAGCGCTTTTTGCTTGTTTGTTTTTGCAAGCGGAATTACTGCTCCTTGCGGAAGACCACAGACGAAGGACGAGGTTGAGAACGGGGGAAGTACTGCCGCCTACAGGTCTGGCATGTCCTTAACAACGTATTTATCCGGGTACGTGTGGACAGTTTGTTTTTAAAACGCGGTGGTGTGGATGCAAGTTTTTGGAGGGGCGGATATTCGTTTTTAAAAGCCCCGGCTACGTGTGGACTAGACCTCAGTGTAACTCATTTGAAGGTCATTGAAATGATGCACAGGCACCTCTCTGATTGTAGAATGAAAAAAGAAAACAAGCTTAATGCTTGTTATATCATGTTTTCATCCCTGCGAAGTATGTTTGTAGTTCAGCAGTTGTGAAGCCTGTGAAAAAAGTTCAAACCTTGGCTGCTTTACGGCATCCACACAGAGGACCAATCACTGCGTGAAGTGGCTTTTACACATTGACTGATGCAGCCCAAGTCCTCCCGATGTGGGAAAGGAGTAGGTGGGAACGATTTCAGTTGCTGTTCAATGATGCGACAAGCTCTTTGGGCTCCGCGGGTGCTCTAAGGAACTCGTAATGTGTGGCGAAATCAGTAGTTAGGTCAGTGCTGTGACAGGGCAGTGGTTAAATGTCAGGGGTCAACTATCAAACACAATCACGGCTGACTGAGCCAACTTCATTTTTACGAAGGAAACGCAGCGGAAGGCCTTCTGATGATGCTCTGTGAGCTTTCACTGAAGAGGAATCTGTGTTTTGCCTCAGCGCCCACGAGTAAAATGTCATATCCTCCTCCTAAACTTAAAAAGAGCACAACAGCAAGGGATTTATCTACTTTAACTATCGATCAAGAATGTAGGAAGTCAAATTGCGTAAATCCGCATGTGACTACTAAATCAACAGCAGTGATTTCCTCGTCTTTGACTGCTAAATGCCTTGATGTGCAGAACCTTGAACAAGAACTAAAACGAAGAATCAAAGACTATACCAGCATTTCAATCCCCGCTGTCCCCTCTGTTCACCGACGAGGCTTCACTCCTGCGCTCAGTCTGGGGTTGATTCTGCTGGCTGCTCTCGCCGACTAATGAAGATAGCAGGGGGGCGGGCGTGTTTTTTTGTGTTGCAGCTGAGCCACGCTGCGCTTAACATGACTCTGGGTTCAAATGAAGGTTTGGTGTCTTTGTGGCTGCTCAGTGAAAGCCATGACTACTGGTCTGGATGACAGATTAAAGCTGGAAACAGTGCAGGGGGCTGAACGTAGGGGGTGTATGGTGCTTCCATGTGTGGCGGGTAAAAAAAAAATCGGTATATAAGGACACGTTGACGGTTAATGCGATGCTAACGCTGCAGATGTTGCAAAATAATCTTTAGAAACCAAATGTTATAAACTGATATTGATAAGAGGCTAAATAATCTAAAACATATTTTAAAGGTTTTTGTTGCACTTCCCAGGATTCGCCCAAGATGGACTTGGTTTGTAAATAAAAACAACACAAATTGAACCTTTAATGATCATTGTGGCAAAAATATCCAACAGTTAGTGTTACCATATAAAAGTTAGCGTGAGTTTTAAGTATCCCACAAAGGCATCATCCTAGATGCAAGTGAATGACAGCGGGGAGGAACTGAAGATTCATACTCCTCCAGAGAGGGCCAAAACAGTGCTGCAGTTTAAAACGCCATCAAAGCATTAAAGGAAAGCTCTTCAAAATACTTCGTATCCGCACAACGTGGGCAAAGAAAGTCACGCTGATGAGGGAAATGTGGATCTAACAAGTGCCTTAATGCCACCTTACAGCAAATGCAAAGTTGTCTGATGTTTCATCCTGCTGTGGTTGTTGAAATGTGAGGCTTTTTTCAAATTTTCTCAAGGTTTTCCTCGTCAGATCTCTTCAGCTAAGCAAACCAAAGGTAATGAGGGCGCATTTACTTACTAACTGCTGTAACATTGTTGTTGGTTTAACGAGTCTGACTACCATTCCTATTGCTCTAACAGCATCAGTTGCACCAAATAGAGAAATCATTTTCTTTACAAACTGCTAAATAAGACCTATTATGCTAAAAATAAATGTTTTTAATATTGCTATGGTCTAAAAAAACAGGTTTATAGAGTTATTTGCTCCAAGTTCCTCATATATATTGATTTTAGGAGTTTCATTCCTATTTCAGTACCTTCCAGAATGAGCGGTTTCACAGATCTGTCACTTTAAAGGTGTGGCTCTCTGAAAAAAACATGTTTAAATTATTATTTCTGATTATAATCAGTTACTGAGTTTTTCCATGATCATTCTGAACATGAAAATAGTCTCCTACTCCTATCTCCTGCATTAGCGGCTGATAGAAAATAGACAAGGAAACTCTAAGGATTAGAAAAGCCTGACAGATCTACGTCACACTGTCCCCTAACATTCATGGACTCACCCATCCTGACTCACGACAGGACGAGAACTCCTCGACTAGTCGAAGCTAACCGTTAGCAACTCCACCACACAGCAGAACTCCTCCAGGCTTGTGTTATTTGTGACAATAAAACATCAATGCTGCAAAGTAAACAGAGACAGTGGTTAGAGTTGCATTGCTGTTAGCCAATCAGAGGTGAGATGTCTAAATATCAGGAAGTAAGACTCCAAATCCTGCTGTCTGAAGCTCTCCTCTGATCTGGCAATCTTCTAAATCGTGAAACAGGTACACCGGGGCTTTTTGTACCCTGAGTGCAACATTTATCTAGCATTTATTCCTACTAGAAAACACTGCAAATGTATTGATTAAGTGAGTGAACCACACCTTTAAGAAAACAAGCTGGAGGTGGCCACGCCCACCCATCCCATGCCCAGGCTGCTATAAGCTGAAATGCTCCAATATCTGGGAGGGGCTACTCTAGCAGCAGCTCTCTCTTGGTGATTCTTTTCTATTTTTTTAAAGGCTTATTCCAGGCAACCAAACACTGACAGAAAAAGGATGAAGTTTTTTTTTTTTCATGTTTGGAGTGTTTAAATGCCAGTAGAGACCCACGTTGCAGCACAAAAGGATGTAAAAGGTGAGTTTTGCATAATATCTCCGCTTCAAAATAAAAGACAACTGGCTTAATTCTGGACGAAACATGGCCCTGCAGACAGTAATCACCCTTTCGTATCATTATTTATTATACAGCAGGTGCTGACGTCCTTGTTGAAGTGACAGTAAAACCATGACTGATCAACATTGCGATTGATACAAATAACAATAAAATAATAATCAGTTATGCTGCTGGCTCTACTGTTCATGCAATAATTTCATTTTATAGGAGTGCTTTTTTTTGTTTGTGCTTATTTTAAACACATTGCTAAAATATGATAAAATGTGAATAATTTAGCCAGGATCAACAATTTCCATGTAACAAATAGTTTTACACCAACTCACCCCGTCTGAAACTACAGCCTCTGCTTGCACAACAAGCACGGCTTGGCTTACAATGACTTTTGCATCTAAGAAAGAAAGATCGGACTTGGAGCGCAAATAAAATTTGACACGTAAATAGATCAATAAACTAATAGCCCAGAGGACTTGTAATAAAGCCACCAAATCATTTTCAGTTGCTGATCTGTTCCAAGCAGTTGCAGGTTATTCATTGGACTGGGCTGAAAAAGCCATAAGAAACCTCCAATTGGCTTGTGACACTGTCCTGTGCCCACTAAAGTGATCACAGCTTATGAAACACATCGTACATGCCACAGCCCACCCATTCGCTGAAATCGGCAAACAAATACTATCTCTATTTGTAGTATCTCTGATTGCTTCATGACAAATCTCAACAGCACAAATCACTGAACAGCCCATGCAGAATTTACAGCCTGCAGTGGCAATGCAATAATTCTGATGACACTAGAGTCCACTGATTCAATCATCTAAAATAGACATGTAATAGAGATTATACGCTGAAACTTTTCTTTAAATTACTTTCCAGATGACTGCTGCTATTGGCCTTTTATTATGAAAAGTAACCTTATCTGTCTTTGTCGTTTTGAGTTGAGTCACAATTTCAATTTCTCATCTTTTTGCCATTTTTCTTATTTTATTCTTGATGTTACTTTAAATTACTTTGACACCAAAGATTAAGGAGACGAGATCGACTCCTTCTCCTCCTGTCTGGTCGTCAGAAACCCGAGGATGAATGTTACGGTTAACGTTTTACCTCCTTTTAATGGCAATATTTGTTAATAAGGTGTGATGGACCCCGCCGGTAAAGCTGTCTCATGATTGACAGGATTATTTCAATAAGGACGAGCGGTTCAATGATAGGTTAGGAAACCGCTCCTCATTAATTCTCTTAAGCCATTATCTGCAATTTAACCTTGACCCGCCTTTATCAAACGGCTTCTCAAGAAGGGGAAAGAAGCCATTGTTTGAAACGGAAGTAATTTACCTGATGGCAAAAACATTTTCTCCTAAGAAGAGAAAAAAAGCTAATTTGAGCTGCTTCATGCGCCGGTCCATTTTGTTACTGACACGTAAATGATTAACTCTAAACCAAAAGTGAAAATATTGTTTCACACATAATTACATGTCTGGGAGTTCCTCGCTGGCTTGTTTTGCATTTCACATCCGATACACTTTGCTGCAATTTCGGAGTTTTGATTAAAATGATCAACATGAGGACTTTCTCCCTCTGTGTCTGGGTAAACACAGCAGTGCGGATGTGGGAATCTGGATATAATAAGTGTAACGTGAGGAAGTATGGGTTTCTGTGCCAAAGGTCGTATTTGCCCGGCTGGGTCAAAGCTGGGTCACGCAGCACCTTCACCCACAGATTAAGACCTAAGCTGCCAGCAAGTCTGAAGGACTCCACAACATCCAACACCTGCATCTCCAGAAGAAGGACTTCACACACAGCCTAGTCATAATAAAACAGAGTCTTAAGCTTTCCTTTCTTTATTAATGTTAAATAATCATTTGATCACTTTGCTCATTATAAATGTATTTTAATCAAATGAATGATTATTATGCTTTGGGTAATCATAATGAACTATAATGAATCAGTATACTTAATTAAATAATGTTTTTGAAGATGTTTAGCGATGACCTTCACACCTGCTCATACAGGTCCAGATCCACAGTAATCCAAAACACATTTGCTCTGATGCACAACAAGTTTGCTTGGTTTAAATAAGGCATAACTATGACGATCAGTGGTGAAAAGCTCCATAAGCTGTGCAAAAAAAAAGCAACTAAATGTGCCGCCATGTTGGTTTTTCCCTAAACAACATCACATATGCAACTGCATCTCAGGAGATGTTTTTCCTCCGCCAGAGGAAAATGTTTCCTGAGTCATTTTGATTACTTCAAATGATATCCCTGCTGAGGTGATCATCAGCACATAGACTGATTAGATATTTCACATGGTGCCGCTGCTAATTTACAAGGCAGAGTGCTGCCACAGCCTTTTTTCCCTCCTCTTAGGTGGGAGCAACGTTGATAAGAAAAAAAAAAGTCCATGTTTAACGGAGTCAGTCCGCGTTTCTGACTCTGCCATGTTCTCCACGGTGCAAACAGGCCCTGGAGCTGTTTGTGTACGGCCAGAGCCCCCTCCTCTCATTAACACTGACTTTGTAGCAGGAATGAGAAGCTGACGTCTCCTCCGATCACAGATGAATTGCTCAAAACAGAAATATTCAAACGCAGAAGCGGGTGAGATCCTGCAGGAACGCAGACGCCTTCTTCACTAACCCTGAACGTGGATGGAGTAACAGTTAGATATCTTATTGGACGTCAAACTGATTGTGCTCTAATGAGGAAATAAAATAAAAAATGCAAATAAATAAAATGTCCTCTCTCCAATTAAGTTGTGTTATATTTGCTACTTAATCCTCTAAACACTCAGATTCAATTTGCTTCTGGCAGACAGCGTCTCTTTGGCAAATCATTTTATAATTTAATGGTAACTCTAATTGCACAAACGATTAGAAATAATAACCAGACAGGCTGCTTTCTAAACAGTCTGTCACAGTAACACTGTGATTGTGGTTGAAAGTGAAATTAATGCAATGCTCCAATAGACTTCTCTGTATAATCTGCGCTGTATGAGAGAGATTGGTGATTGATATGCTAATGGGAAGTTGGCAAAGATGTAGTTCACTTGTTTAATCAATACATTTGCAGTGATCTCTAGTAGGAATGAATGCTTTGTAAGCCATGCTCTTTGTACAAAAAGTCCTAGTGCGCCTGTTTCAGGATCTAGAAGATTGCCAGATCAGAGGAGAGCTTCGAACGACAGGATGTGGAGTCTTACTTCCTGATATTTGGACATCTCATCTCTGATTGGCTAACAGCAATGCGACTCTCCACGTACTCCGTTTACTTTGCAACGTTGATTTTTTATCCCCACAGATAACACAAGACTGGAGGAGTTCTGCTATGTGGTAGAGTTGCTAATGCTAACAATTAGCTTCTACTAGCTTAAATGTTTGCTGTTCCCTGGACGCTAAACCATCAGCAGCATTCCCTGTCGCAAGCCAAGATGGGTGAGTCCATGAATGTTAAGTTACAGTGGGACGTAGAACTGTCAGGCTTTTCAAATCCTAAACTTCAAAATCAGAATCTAAAGTAGGAGACTATTTTTATTTTCAACCTGTTTGAAAAACTCAGAGCGACAGATTACAAATCAGAAATAATCATTAAAAATATTTTTTTTCAGCAAACCACAGCTTTAAACATAATCTAAAGTTTTTTTGAGGAAAATGTGCAAAGGCAAAGGGATGAACCGAGTTTTGGTGAGTGAAGTCAGGAGTGTTCAACATCTGCTTGAATTAAACCCGAATTACTCGGTTTCATGAATATTGCATATTTTCAGTCTCCAGTTCTAGGGCGCCACTCTCTGTCACTAAATCCCTTATTTGTATGTCATTCCATCCATCCCCTTACCTCCTTGGAGGGGACTCTGGATCCCTTCCGTCGTGACCACCAACTCTCCACCATTGCAATGAGGCAGGAGAGCACCACGCCAGCTGCCAGGACACAGAAAACTCCGGCAAAACTGTGGATATCAAGGGCATTGCCACGTTGCCGCGTCTGGTCTGAGCTGTAGAGGTCACACGGGCTGTCCTTGGGCCACCACTTTAGTTTTAGGATATCCATGTCACCATTCTGCTGGAGTTCCAGGATTCTAAGACACGGGATGAAAGAAAAACAATCATATAAATTAAAAGCATAATTTTCCTACAAATGTTGTGCTTATAGAAACTGGTTTGACTTCAGACAGCTTGCAAAATACAAAAACAATCCAAAGCAAAATGTGAAAAAACAGATAAATGAGCATCAAGCAGGAAAAAAAGCATTTGGGTAATCAAGTAATTGATGGTGTTTCAGTCCCATTTAAATTATTACAGTGTCAAAAGGGTTCTTACCCATTAAAAACAGCCATGGAAAATAAATTATCTGCTCAAATCAATATCACAAAACCCAACACTGCAGCTTCTACTGCAGCTGCTTTGCCTCATGTTTACCATTTGAGGGCAGTGTTAGCCCGCGTGACTTCACCATGAGCCTTGACAACCATATTGGGCTGTCAAACTCATTATAGCTAACATTAATATGTTTTGCAGTACGGCGCAAGTACACCGCCACAATGTCATTATGCGGCTTAGCTTTAGTCGCTCGATTGATGGCTTCAGAGAGGATAGAGCTCAGAGGTTGATGGGGTCCCTCTGTTAGCCTTCAGCTTATTATTTAACTGCGTCGTTCATTTTGGTTTGGAGGAAAGCTGCAGACACAGTGACAGGCTTACAGATATTTAACAAATCTGGCATAGAGAGAGGCTCAGGAAAAAAAAAAGACACACAATGATGGAAAAGACACATTCCTCCCTGAGAGACGCAGCCATATTAACACAGATGAGAATAATCCAGCACAGGAAACCCGAGCCAGCGCTGGGACGTTCTCTTCAGCACACAAAAGCAAACATCCTCTCAGACATTCATGTCCAAGCAAACACTAAATGCATAAACACAGCGAGACAAGATTTGCACAACTCACTCAGAGCAAACTCCTCCTGTAGTTTGGGTGACAACATGAATGACAGTGCTCATCAGTTATGCTCATTTTTCCCCTCATAGAGAATACAAATGCAAGACTGAAATCAATCACAAAATGCAAATGAACTGTGTAGATAATTCATCCATCCACAATAAGCTGGAAAACATGAATCAGTCCTGACATGAATGAGATGAACAGGCTCAACATGTCACTTATGAACCACAACAGTCTCGGACAGAAACCGGGAGATGGTGGGTCTGGGGAGCGTCATGGTTAGAGAGACAAAAGTCAGTCAAAATACTCCACATTTTTGTCAATTTTAGCAGCAGCAACTGCAAGCAAAATCTCTTCTTAATCCAAAGTGCCTGAGTGCAGCCCATGGAGGCTTTGCAAACATCAACAGCTACTGTAAACCTGTCCACACAGGTGGAGCTACTCACACGACTGGGACTAGTGAGATGTTGCAGCCATCCTGCAGACCCATTTCCTAGAATTATGATGCTCTTTTCATGTTTCCTTTAATTATGACAAATATTATAAACCCAGAAGCAGCAGAGTATCACAGAAACATCATTTATTGTTAGTTCTTCTTTTAGTGGTGTTGGAGATGTGTGCTCCCTGCCATGAATTCAAACAACGGCATTCCCCCAAAGGTTTGAGGGTCATAAAGGTTTTTTGTAGCAACACTCGATGGCCTTCGGGTTAGCTGTGATTTCTGACCACGCCAAGTCTACCATGGATGTTATTACTGGCTCTGTCTATCAGCCAGTATAGTCAAGAACACTGACCTTTACTGAGCTATGAAACGTGCTCTCCCTCGACTGTTTTATCTGGATCTTGATGATACTCTCAGTTGAGCCCCAAAGGGGTGGCCAGGGTACCCCCCGAAAATTTCTGGCCAACCCACTGACCCCCTAAGGAAAACTGGTGTTCTTTAATAAATCCTATTAATGTTCACACAAACCATAAATTCATCTTATTCAAGCCAGACACACATTTCCAAAACATATGCAATTAATTTGTAAATAATTAATCAGAATAAAACATGTATATATGTTGCTGATGCTGACTTCTTTCAAAACAAAAGTTTAAAGGCATACAATGCAACTTTCATTTGTTTAAATCATGGATGGAAATCAGGATTAATGAAATGTAACTCAGACCACACCCTAAGGCCAGAAAACCACACTTGAAAGGTCCCTGTTGGACTTAGTAAAGTGGAGCTGACATGGTGGCACTGAAGTCTGCCTCCAGCACTTTTCCTGCATGCATGCATAACAGAGCACTTCGCTCTCAGACTGCAGGTTTACTGGTGGTTCCCAGAATATCTGAAAATAAGATGGGAGGCAGATCTTTTAGCCATCAGGCTCCTCTCTTGTGGAACCAGTTCCCAGCTTTAGTCTGTGAGGCAGACACCTTGTCTACTTTTAAGAATAGGCTTAAAACATTTTTATTTGATAGGGTCTATGGTTAAATTCTGATGTTGGCCTAAATCTGGACAAGTGGGGGAGTAGAGGGAGGTGGAGTGTACAGTCGGTAAAGACGGCTCTCCCTTGCCCTGCCTACAACATGCGTCCATCTAAAAGGCTAGGTTATCCAGAGTTATCTCTGTAGTTATGCTGCTATAGGCTTAGACTGCTGGAGGACATACTGACCACTTTCTACACTCTACTACTTTCTTCTACCACTTCTCTCTAATTGCAATATTTCCTACTACAGCTGTTAACTTTATTTTCTCTCAGTTTTTCTCCCCAGAAGGAGCTACAATAATGTTCTGGTGAGCTGTGGTAGCCTCATGGAGGGGGCCATCGGCTTCAACACTGTTGCTAACCATTTAAACATTCTCCTTCTTCTGATAATATCATTTTGCTTTCTTTGACATGGAATGTGCTACTACTAGTTTACCCTTTTAATTATAGATCCACAAGGACAAATACAATAAAGTTTATCTCTTACTAAATACAATATTTACTAAGAAATCACAATGTAGCCATAGAAACACTATATGTTGTGTGTGTGTGTGTGTGTGTGTGTGTGTGTGTGTGTGTGTGTGTGTGTGTGTGTGTGTGTGTGTCTGCTCTGTCTTCTCAATCCCCAGTGAGTCGTGGAGGATGGCTGCTTATACTGAGCCAGGATTCTCTGGAGGTGTCTTCCTATTAAAAGGGAGTTTTCCTCTCCACTGTCGCTGCATGCTTGCTTAGTATGAGGATTGCTGTAAAGACTCTGACACTAGTCAGTGACTCGATGCAATCTGCTGGGTTCCTTATTTTGGAAAGTTTTTACTGATTGGCTTGATGAACTTAACTGTATTGGATTGTTTACTATGTGAAGTGTCTTGAGACAACTCTTTATGTGATTATAGTCGTGTCGACTATAGAAATAAACTAAATTGAATTGAATTGAATTAAATTATGAATACAGCTAATATACTTGGTTTAATGATGAATCACTCCTTTAATGAAAGCTGAAGAGATATCCATCCATCCATCTTCTGAACCTGCTTTGTCCACGCAGGGTCACAGGGGATCTGGTGCCTATCTCCAGCGGTCAAAGGGCAATCAGGCGGGGTACACCCTGGATAGAGAGCCAGTCCATCGCAGGGCAACACAGAGACACACAGGACAAACAATCATGCACACACACACACCTAAGGACAATTTAGACAGACCAATCATCCTAACAGTCATGTTTTTGGACTGTGGGAGGAAGCCACTGCGCAGCCGCTGAAGAGACATTTCAACTAAAACTGCAGTTTCCCTTAAAATCTCCATAGATTTTGTGGATGTTTATGTGAAGACAGCAACAGGTGAATTAAAGTGTTCAAAAGTTCTACAATAAATGTTGAAATAAGATTTCAAATAACTTTTTAAAATGTCTTTCTGAAATTCAGTGTTTCTCAAATTTGAGTGATTTTGGATGCATTTTGTTTAGATCTGTTGCGTACTAATGCCATTGATATGTCAGGGTACAAATGCAAAACGTTAAAAATATGAGAACTATATGAACAATCACTCAACTGGTTGATGAGAAACTAGCTAAGCAGTTTAAGGAATCTCCTAATTTAGCCTCTACCTTCAGAAAAACCAAAGTATCTCACAGGGTGGTGGAAATTAATTAAAGAGATAAATTAGCTCAGCCTTAAACATCCACAGATAGAAAATGTAAGATACACTGCGAGGAAGCAGCCAGATGAATAAAACATCAGCAGAACTTTGGATATTAATGCTAAATTGGTGTTTTTAATTTGGATGATTAGAGTTCATTAAGCTGATAAAATCTGGTCAAATGGCAGCAGAAAAAAATGTTGAAACAGGTTGTCTGCTTCCACCATTAGGAGAGTTCAAGTCACTGCAGATGTGCAGGGTGATCAGCAAACTAGAATGTTGGTATGGAAACACTATAGTAAACTAAATAAATCATAACAACATAACCCCACTTCAGATGTACAGGTCTTCACTTAAAATACACACCAACAGATGTCTAAGCAACACCCAGCATTAATGCATATGGTGGCACTCATTTAACACCTGTTGGTGTCTGCATTGGCTCTTATTAAAGGCCAGCTGGTGATAAAAACACCTAATGGCACTGCAAAGAGCTGAGGTCACAGCCTTTTTATTTTTCTTTTTTTTTTTACTTTCTGCACATCTCACACCACCAATGTGTGTTGGTGTGGAAATAATGCAGACTAGCTTCTCTGCAAAGCTGTTCTACGACAGCATGGGGTGAAATGATGCTAAATAAAAGAAACTGAAATATGCATAAATTTATTAGGTAAACAATGGCACAAAATCAGTCATGTCTGAAGATATTTGGAGAATCTTGTTGCCAATATATTCATGATGTCATGATGCATCATTTTACTCTTTTTCTTTACAAAAGTTGTAACATTCGACCCAAGATCTGTTCAATTCTAACAATGAGATGAATAAAAGAAGGAAACAGTCAAATTTACTATTCAGGGCAGCAAAGTTTTACCTTTACTGCTTATTAAAATGATCAAAAATTAACCTATAGTGTAATGTTGGCTGTGCAAATACTTTTATAATGTACTTCCAATTCAATTAGTGGTTTATTTATAATTATATAGTGTAACATCCAGCAATGGTCAGTTTTCACCTAAAAACTGACCTACATGCCACCGGTCACCGGAAGACATAAATTCCAGCTCTAAGGTGGATTTCACATTCTACCTTCCAACAAGCAACACGGTTCTGCAAACCTTGTTGAGATTTCAGGAGGAACACAATGCCAGCCTGTGTTCCCAAACAAGGCCTTCTTCTGATAACACCGCAGGATTCCTCATGCCTCCGAATAAAGTGACTATTTTCAGCTCATATGAGTTAATCACTCGTGAAATGGAATAAACAAATGTTAAATGAAATGATCAATAATGTTTTGATTAAACTGTGCTTAAATTACTGTGGTTGAAATGAAACATTTTGATATTATGATCAGTAATGTTGGTTTAACAAGTGAATCGCTATTTTCTGACAGCTCACACACTCAGACACGTGACGATGACAGGGTTAAGCTAATATCCTGACACATTGCTTTCTGTTCCACAAATCAGAACATCCTGTATCTGAAAGAGGCGTGACGTTCTAAGGTTTGCTTGTGAACACCCCTTAACATGGCACGTCCTGATTGGCCAAGTAAATCATTATATGAGAATATTACAACAGAATCACTTACAGTGATTCAGCACTTCAACGTCAACTTCCAGCTTCCAGCATCCTGTGAGACTAAGCATTCAGTTCTAGAGAAAGCTACTGTAACAGAATGAAATGACTGTTTTCCACCTAAAAGTCAATTCCCCCCTCTCCTCAGCAAGAACTAATCTGCATGTGACATTGCTCAAGGTCTCATGCTCTGCTTCTAAACTGTTTTCCTTTCCAGCTCAAGAGAAGAATGAAGACAAAGAACTCGATTTTTGATAAACTAATCAAAGTGTTAGTCAATAATAAAATGTGAACCAATCTGTGAAATGAAAATATGAATTACTTGATATTATAATCCTATAGAATATAAGTAATATACCTTTAAATATTTCCACTAGAGACTGACCACACGTAAGGTTAACCCCGGCTTTCCACAGGAGCCGTCAGCAGCACGCTACTGCAGCAGCACGTCTTGCTCGCGTAAGCTGCTGCTTGGCCCTTCCCACGAGACGCGAAGCAGCAGGGGAGCAGCTGTCACTGACCAGCACGAAGTCACACAAGTGACTTCGTCAGTAAACACAACAACAAGCAGGAGAAAGTTACAAAAGGTTTGTGTTTTATGTTCTGTCCGTTTTATAATCGCCAATACGGACCTGAAAAATAAAGGAGACCGCTAGCTAGGTGATAACTTCTCACAAGGACACACATTTAGTAACTGTTTTTAAAAGTAAAGCAACCGGAAGGCAGTACGTTCTTTATTCTGAAAATCTCGGGAGCTTCTCACCATTTCCGCGTCCGATTTCCTGTCTTTCCTTCCCCAAAAATGTCGAACTTGACCCGTTTCAGAGGCGTTGCACGTAGAAAATAGAACCGGCGCGTAAAGGCCGCGACATGCTGCTCCTGAGAAACGGCCAACTCACGCTGCTGATGGCTCCAGTGGAAAAGGTTCTGTTGACCACAGCGGTTCCTATCAGCAGCTATGACGTGCTGCCGCAGTAACGTGCTGCTGACGGCTCCTGTGGAAAGCTGGGGTTAGCCACATGACACATTGCTTTTACTGATCCAATCAGAATCTGCCAGATCTGACGGAGGCGTGGTTTTGGTGGTGCTTGGTAAAGCTGTCCATTTTTGATTCGACCGTAAATCAAAACATCCAAATTATAAAACTATGCCCATGTCATCTTTAACTTCATTTCAAAGCGTTCTAGAGAATTTGTCGGAGTGGCCAATCCATAACTTTCATCTTCAGCCGAAAGAACCAACGACAAGCTGGATAAAATCTGTTGCTGTTCCACCTGCTGCAACGGTTCATTTCAGAATAAAAGTTGAACCATCACGACCCCGTTTTGGGTCTTGCTAGATGCCAATAAAACTGTCGTGACCCGGAAGTATCTCAAGACTGGTCTGGCCGGCAACTGCTGCTTTCCCTACAGGCTTTGGCTCCAGAAAGGTCCAAGCTGGACCTCTACACCTCCTGATCTAGATGGGGACTTCCGCCAAGGGTACGTAGACCGGCAGAATGGCGTCTCAGTGTGTGTTATGAATCTCCAAACCCAAAGCTTAGGGCGAAACATCATCTTCACTCCCACCAGAACTAATCGTTTCTCCGGATTTGCTGGTTCTGAACAAATTCCACACTACACCATTCTCCATCTCACTTCACCTTAGTTACACCATACATTTAGTGTTTAAAGTTAGTCTAGTCTAATTTGTTTAGTAATACATCTTTAAACTTTTAAAACGTGACTCTCTTTCTTTTGTCTCTGAGTTAATACGAAGTGGTTGCATAATCCCTGCAATAAAAAGTTCCAATCTTCTGGTTTAAGTTATCCACAGATCCATAAGATTGATTTCATATTTCCTATGGAATCTCACATTTTATGGTTCATTAAATAATATGTTAATTTAATCGTTACACTACGGAACGGCCGTCCGGAGCGAAACTTCTTTAACCCAGAGCATTTTTGACAAGCTGTCAAAAACCCTGCTAAAAGCTGCCTACCGCTGACAGCAAAACGGTTCCTTCAGCTATTCAGAAACAGCTGTTCTAGATGCAAACCATTTCATCTATCTGTTGTGATCCGGGAGACGACTCTGGACCAACCTGGTCGTACTGCTGTCTTTTCTACAACTTCGGTACATTGGGGTCACCCGACCTCCCGACATCTCGGATCCAAAAGAAAGTCTCCTCAGGGGTATGTAGAACACAGCCAGATTGCGTCTGATGCTGTTTTGATAAGAACCAACTTCATAGCTTAATGCAAACCAAATTCTTTTACACCCAGAACTCAGTTCTTCTAGATACAAGGTTCTGATAACCTCACATTCACACATAGGCACCATACATCACATCCCATCTTCTTAGATTCATCCATCACAGTAGCCTTGGTTAACTTGTCATGTTTTTATTTGTTTAGAAAATAAATTTCTTATCTTTTATAAACCTGACTCCGTGTGAATTGAGACGTAGTGTTAGATCACTGAAAAAGAAAAAGAATCCTAGAATCTTCCGATTAAACATCCCAAGACCAAGCAGGTCGATATTCTATATTTGTATAGAGTATCACAGCTTACTGGTCATAAGTAAAGGTAATATATTAAGCTTAAATTCACAACATTTACCATCCTACAATAAAATATAAATAATTAGAAAATGATTTAGACAAAAAAACATGTTAAAAATGTATCCCTTTGAGCCTGAACATTCCTAAATAAGGTCCAGAAAAGTTTAGCATCACAATTTATGCCAATATATAATGATCCCTATTATAAAACTACTCATGCAATTTTTAAACTAAATATTTCATCATTTCAATCAATCAATCAACCAATCAATCAATCAATCAATCAATCAACCAATCAATCAATCAATCAATCAATCAATCAATCAATCAATCAATCAATACTTTATTAATCCCAGAGGGAAATTAGAGTTTCAGTACACACAATTCAGAGATCAGACATACATGGGCAAGACCCATGACAAGAGTTGGTGACTGTGGTCATTCGCAACCCGAGTCGCGCTACCTTAATAGAGATAAGAGGGTAACATGAGGATTGGTTCAGGTGGAGGAAAAAAAGGCACTTCACAGCTACCCTCCCACCAGGAGGTCAGCTTTGCTCTGCAAAAAAACACCTCAACAGATATGCAACAGACATCAGACAACACAACATAAGTGTCCACTAGGTGGGGTGGTGGGTTGGGACTATCCCCACTTCAACTTGCTGTTGACATTTAAGGGGAACTGCTATAATTATTAAAAATGACTAGATTAATACCCATCAGTTTCTTTGTTGTGAGCAAGAAAAAGCATAATATTACACAGTAAAGCTTGTGAAATTATAAAAAAATGTTACTGGCTGACTAAAAGTAAAAAATAAAAAAATAAAAAAATAAATACATCAAAAGATGGCAAAACAACTAACTGAAAAGGCTTTGTTTCATTTTAATCAAAAATCAACGCTAGAAGGTTAAAGCGTGAAAACGAGCATCTCACAGAGTTTTTTTTTAATCAGAGGTTTTTTAGGGTGAGACTACGCTTCGTGTATCTTCAAGCCTTTGGGAGAGGACAGAGCGGAGCAGAGTTGGGATTCAGGACAGAGCGCTTTCTCTCAGCACCTCTATTACCACCCTGTCTGCCCGTGGAGCTCATCATCTATCATTCTGCACTAATTGGCCTATCAGAGTTATGCAAAGGCTGCTTCCCTGATGGGCCCTTGAATCAAACCCAAACACTTACATGCACCAACGAGAAGATGCGCACTCACACACATACTGGCTGCATTTACATTAGTCTCACATTTAGCTCATTGATGTTGATCTACTTTCATCCCACCCATAGATGCTCAGATAAACATACAGTGATTTACCTCTCTAACTGTTGGATATTTGAATGAGAAGATGGGAATGGCTGCATGAGGCCTAATCAGGCCTGGTTTTCCTAACTTTGAAATGTTCATGTCATCTTGGCTGCGGGTTTAATTAATTAATTCATTTTCACTCATATTTTAGAAAACACCTAGATGAGTTAGTGATCTAAAATGAGTGATCTCTGTTTATTTATTGCAGGAACAAGTGTTAAGTATTAACAAATAGCATAACATTTGCAGCTCCAAGCTCTTCTGTAAGGGCTATTTCTAGATTAGCCTTTTTTAGAGCATGAAATACAGTCTAAAGTTCACAAAAGATAAAAATGTTGAAGCAGATGAACACAAGCACGCCCCCTGTCTGCAGATTCCTTGTATTGGAAGTTTCTGTCCGCCAAATCCACAGACCAGGGGTGTCAAACTCATGAAGGTTTGTGCCTTATCTCCAGCGGTCAATGGGCAAACAGGTCCACCCTGGACAGAGAGCCAGTCCATCGCAGCCACTTAATTTAATTTAATTTAATTTAATTTAATTTAATTTAATTTAATTTAATTTTTTCACTGCAGACCATTCAAACAAATTAAAATCAAATACTAAATAAAATTTCTTAATTAGAGGATTTAGAGATTCCTCTTTGGTCCTTAAAGGGGAACAGAGAGAAGCTCAAGGCTTTTCATTGCCCTATCCCTCAACATCTTTCCACTTCCAAAATCCAAATAAACATCTCTACACATACATCATAAACAAAATCAATAGGTAAAACTTAAATGTTCACATTAGCAAGAAATCATGTAAACACTTATACATTTACATCTTAAATAAAATCCAAATTCAAAATGAGATCTTATTGACTTTAATTGCTTTAACAAGTCCTTAATGTCTATCATAATCCATATGAAGAAGAAGAAGAAGAAGAAGAAGAAGAAGAAGAAGAAGAAGAAGAAGAAGAAGAAGAAGAAAGTACCTTTTCTATAGCGCCTCTCAAGATAATAATCACGAGGCGCTTCACAAAAACAAAAAAATGTAAAAATATCAAAAAGAATTTAGAAAATGGTTAAAAATATATTTAAAATGAGCAAAAAATAGACAATTGTGATAAAAAAATGTAACGAAAGAGAGTGAATAGATAAAAGGGAAATCAATTTAGCAAATTAGTAATTTTCCAAAAGCTTTCTTCTATATAATTTTTTGAATTGTACAGCAGTTTTACATTTTTTATGTTTTCCTCTATTCCACCAAACTGCTGTCAAATCAAAGCACAGGCTTAGATTAAATCCATTTTTTACCCACATATGACTGAAACTCTTCACCAGGAAAAGAATATGGTAATAAACCATGAGCCTAATGTAGTGCATTGTGCCACACCTCTATTTATTTGAAAGTGTAAAGACTTCTATTAAATAATAATCAGGAAGTTAAATTTTTATGGATTATCAGCCAATGCTAAGATAAAAGAACGTGCATAGTTGTATCTGTTATTTATCATTTAATTACACAGAACATCGATACAAGCATTTGGAACTTCCAACAGGCATTTTAAATGCACATCTAGAAAGAAATGAAAGAAAGATTTCTTCCAGTGAATGACCACATAAAGCTAACAGCTTGCAGGGCAAGGTTTAAACCACTGTAAGTGTTCCTCTCTTTTGGAAAACTTGAATTCCTGATCATCTATTCTGGGTAAAACCTACTTCTTCCCTTTTAAAACAGAAACAAGTTTGAGTTCCCCATGTCTCCAGACAGCAAGAAGCAAGAACAAAACGTGAACAAATAAAAGAGAAAACACTTGGTGTGTTCCAACAGATTCAAGTTCGGAAGACATCTTTAATAACTCATCCTCACTTTCTTCCCTTTAGCTCAGCATTCATTGGCTCTGTGAGCAGCAAAGCCAGAAAATATGAGCATTGTGTTCATTTTTTAATACACAAAAGCAGTTTCCACTGTTCTCCATTTATCTCTATGCCATTGCTGACAGGCAGGATGAAAGGCCACTGTGAGCTGCCTGACAAAAACATTGGTTGAGTCAAAGGGTTCCCCCAGTGCACCATCTGTCTAGCGCTCTAATTTGGCTGTCGACGTCTCACCCAAAACCCCGTCTTCCTTTGAAAAAAGAAGCACACTGTCAACAATAAATTGCAGAATAAAACGCATACAGAACTGTGACAGCTTGCATAAGCTCTAAAGGTCCACACAGCATAAGCACTGTACAAAGCTGTGCTCCATAGCATGATCAGAATCCATGACAAATGGAAGTATTGAGAGCCACAAGTGACAAGTCAAACTAGTGGCTTCATGCAATAATCAAAGAGCCGACAACAAAAGCTAGAAACAAGAAATCTAACTGTCCAATTCACCAACTATTTTGAGTTTTTCCACCATCTTTATATGTAGCAGAGAGCATGCTACATATAGATAAGAGGGTAACATGAGGATTGGTTCAGGTGGAGGGAAGCATGTAAACATGTTGCTGACTTTGCCTAAATTAACCCCTCTGGATTTATAACTTTATGTTATAAACAGCGTTTCACTTTACACCAAAGCTGATTGTTAAAAAGTCCGGATCCCCACCAGCTTTTGTTGCTGGTGGTGTTACCGGGTTCAGCTGCTGCTCTCACACCGGAATGAGAAGATCTCTGAACGCCGACGCTCATATAAATAAATAACGTAATTTTAACACACGTAATCGTACATCGGAGCTTTAATATTGTTAATAATCATCTCGCTTTACACTACAGTGGACGGAGCGCATCCTCCGTGGTGAAATACCCATTTATCCCTGTCCTTGTCTTCCTCGTGAAATAAATGAACGTTAATCTTACCCGTTAAAAACATGTTCGCTGCTAATCTGAGGCCTGCCAGTCCTCTTGATTGATCGCTGCAGTTCGTCTCCGTCCTCAATCTCCGTCAAAGTTATGAAAAAAATCAAAACGAGTTGAGTTTACGTCCTTGTCTCTTAGTGAGCCGACCACGCAACAAGCTAAAACCGTTTTACTGTCAAATCACCTAAATAAAAGCCATAAAAGGCTGCAAACTGGCCTGTGTTGACTAGCTTCACTAGAGTTTCTACGGGTGTAAACGGTCTTTTTGCCGTCCATCACGGCGAAGGGGGCGGTCTCATGAGCGGCGTGACGTCACGTGCAAAGGGTCAATACGCAGGATTTGAATTACGGGTGAGCTAGGTAGCTCCTGGAAGCCGTCAACACACCCAGGGGGAGTCCGAAACGATCCCGGTTCTACTTATATTACATTATCCATGTGGACTCTGGGGATTATTCTGAGCTGAGAGGCGCAGAGCTCTGATCGTTGACGCGCTCAAGACAGATGCGTCCTGAGCACGGCCACAGCAACATTCTCAAAGTGTCTCCACCTCAAAAACAAATTTAACATGCGATCGTTCATGTCGGCTCATATCCTTTCATGCTTTCTGTCTTTTATTTGTGCCTGATGCGTTTTACTGCTGCGGTGCAGAGCGCATCAACTGTTTCATCCTCCGGTGAATTCACCGTGCCGCTGCGGTCAGCGCGCACGCCACTATTTTTGCGGTCGGTAGATCTTTTAGAACTGAGGTTCAAATGTAACTCAGGAGGTGAAAATATATGAAGCCAGGTAGCAGTTTTTCTTTAGGATTGAGAGGAGATGCAGGAAGATAATAGAGACAGGACAGAAAAATAGTCACATAAAAAACAAGTTCCTTTTTGTACCTGGTGGTTGCAACAAACAGACACCATTGAAGGTAATCAGAAGTGAGGAACAGAAAATGAAATAATTATTTCAATGTTTAGATCAGCAGGAACTCCGAGAGGCTGCAGCCGCATCAGTTTGCCTCCGCTGCGCAGGGGTAGGGTGGGCGGACCGGGCCAGACATTTTGAAACCGTCCCAGACCGCCACCCAATTCACGCTTAACACTAAAAGTGGGTCAGACAGGGCGCCTACTGATGTAAAAGTGTAAAACAACTAAATTAAAACTTCACATGTGCCCTGATTCGTTCCCCTAAGATATAAATATTTGTGTTTGGCTGCTATAATCTCTGCTTATGTTGCATAAACTGAAATTCTATTTTATTCTGTTAAAGGTGCCTCCTGCACATTAGATGAAATAGGCCAGACACCATCACCCACCTGAATTTAAGACCAACAGGTACCAGACTACACGTCTGGGTCAAGAGAAACACACCACAAGCAGACATAAACAAAGTGTGTGTGTGTGTGTGTGTGTGTGTGTGTGTGGGGGGGGGGGGGGTCTCACCGTTGCTAAATGATGCATCATTAGTGTCATTTAGGTTTACACGTAGTAGGCACAGATTAAATGGACAGCCTCAACAATGGAAGAAGCCTTTAGATGCACACATCTCTGACATCCATACATACTGACAGACCAGTATATATGGATGTTTTCCTCATAAAATTCATATAAACACCAATAATAATACTAGGGGGTTAAGGGCTACGAACCAAGGATAAAATAAGCCAGAGGTGAAGGTGAATGCATTTAACGAGACATGTCATAAATGATCATCAGGGCTGATGTGAAATCTACGGTAATCCAGATGAGTCCAGGTCAGAATTATCATCTCATCTGTCTCATGATCAGCAGCAGCTGGATGTTTATGGCCACAAAATTTCAAGTGAAGCACACTCCTTTTATGTCTTGTGTTTGCTCACGATCCATATTTACGTTTAGAAACCGTTTCTCCTCCATGGATGTACCTGCCTGTCAGAGTGTTTGAGCACTGGTTGGTCAGCTGATGCTGCTGTCAGTCATTGTGGGAATGTGTACAGCGTGGGGAAACAGTTTTAATTTCTCTCCTCTGCCTGAGTTGATGGTGACGCGCGGCGCGCCTCGCGGCAGTGATGCGCCTTTTGCACAAAATGCGGCCGTTAATGGAGCTCGTGCCAGACTGTGGATGACTGATGTTAGAGGACACACAGGTATCTTTTCAAAAATCTCTGAGATTTCGACGAATGAATACCTGGAAAATTTACCGGTAGGCACCGCACCCTAGAAAAGTGCTGGCATGCTGAAAGGTTATTTTTAGAAGTGGCGGCGGTGCTGGTACCGGCCCAATGTACTGCTCTCCGTCCCTAAAGGATGAGTCTGATGATCTGATCATCAGAACCTGATCATCATGATCCGTTACTGACAGCCTCTGTTTCTCCCTCCCCAACCCACCCCACGTGCCCGGTATTATGCACTGCGCGATAATGAAACTGGCCCCAAAACTCCACCTTAAACCGCTCCTCCCAACATGACCGCATACAGGCCAGCCTGGACATGCATCTGTGGCCAGAGCTTTCTTCTTTTTCAATCTCCTTTTCTGCTCCACCTTTCCTGGTCCGTCTAGGTCCATTTTGCCTCCGGGGCCAAAGGTGCGGTGGCGCTGTATTGCACTCTGGGGTGGTGGGTGTCTGCAGCACTTTGCCAGACCCCGAAAAAGTGAGAGGAGGGGGTGTCTTTGTGCCGAGTTTGCTCCGTTTGTGGGAGCATCAGGACAGCAGATGCCCTGATGAGCTGCATGACGGATTGCTCAATTAGATATTGTGCACGTCATGACCGGCAATCACTGAGCGGGCCAGTTTAACGGCCAGGCCACCGGGAAATCTCCCGTTTCTCCCAAATACCAGTCCGCCACTGAAGAGATGTGTGTTAACCCCTCCCCTCCCGTGCATGATCCGGCATCTGTTTTCCTCTTGTGAACTTTGGTTTGACGTCAGTATTTGCGTTCCGGGAACGTTTGATTTACAAATTAAGCTACATACATGAGGTGCAATACCCTGTACATCACCTCGGTCTGAGGACATGCAGAACAGGTAAAAGTGTACAAAGTCAAATAGCCAATTAAAGGTCAAGTATATGATCGCACCTTATTAAATGCTTCATCATTAACTTAAATTTATACCGTAGGTGATGGTTTTAGTGTTAATGTTCCGTGCATGAGCATTACAGTGTATGTTATAGTGGAAATGCAATTATAGAAAATTAATGTGCGTCTGAATGGCTCTTACGATCTTTCTGTGTGTGTAATATCTGTTTTATGTGCGCGATTCACACATGGACAACATGACTGTAAATTACATTTCCATTTATAACAGGTGATGAACATTACATTCGTGCATGCGAATGACGTGAGCACAAGCGCTTCTGCCAAGTGTATCCATGAAACAGCTGGTGTGCTGGAAGTGTGCATTAGTGGAGTGTGTAATGAGTTATCACCTTGCTTTAAGATCGTTGCCTTTCATTTGGGAGATGTATAATGACAAGACTCCCACTGGTGTTAAAGCAAATGAGCAAAGGTTGCCCATGTATGGCCGATGGGGGGTGGTTACCGTTGTATGCTATTGCATCTCACCATTTTGTTGCTGCCTCAACGTTCTCTCTGCAATAGCCGTTAATGTGTGTGGACTAAACATGGACGTAATTTTCACTTTAGAAGTGGGGGGGACACGGGGGGGGGGGGGGGGGGGTATCTTTACAGTATGCTCTAATGGGAAACAGGCTTCAACACAAACAGTTGTTTTCCGCTTGGTCCTAGAGCTCAATCAGTGTCAATTTAATATAGCGTAATATTGTTTTTGGATGGTAAAAAGTGCAGGGGTCAAAATTTGACTTTGAAAAAAGTGGGGGGGACATGTCCCCCCTGCCCCCCCCCCCCCAAAATTACGTCCATGGGACTAAATGTTACCATGGAAACTCTATGGCAGCAGCCTTGATGGTGGGGTGATCATATGTTATTATTTGTTGAGGAAAGTCACATATTTATTTGCGTAAAGGGCCAAAAGGTAAAGCTAGAAAACAAAAGGTTGAAAAAAAAAAGATTAAGATGAAAGAAGCGGACGGGGACAACTAATGCTGATTTCAAACTTAAAGGCAGACAGAGAGTTTCATGATCACAAGAAAATGGAGGCATAGCTACAGGAATATAAGGAGAGAACATATTTGAAAAATTCTTTTTACATTTGTGAAAATCAAGGCAGGGGGTAAGAAATGAAAAAGTGCGGCTCGTCTTTAACTTTTTATCTGAAAATCTTTTGAAGACGCACTTGGAGGGATTTGTTTGTGCTCCTTTGAGGGAATAAAGCTGAAATAGACATTAAAGTGATAGTTCAAATATTTTGAAGTTGTCCTCTGTGAATAAGTAGTGAACAACTAATATTTTACCTGTTGGAGACGGTTCTTTGAATTGCTTCAATTTGAGGAAACTGATTTGTTTCGATCCAGTGAATCACAAGATGGTCAGTTACCACTTGTCCCAAAACAATTCAAATCTCAAATCTTTATATTGTGAACCCTACATCAAAACAATGTGAGCTGAAACTTCAAGAATACTGTGATTTGGCATCATCGATAGAAAACCAAAGGAGGTAGCGAGAGGCGCCCTATGCCAACAGGCAGGGCAGGGCGTAGCTTGGAGCCCCTAGGCCACAAGGGGGCCCCAGAGGGCTGAAAACCCAACTCAGAACTTGAACAGTAGTGAGACAGTGAAAAGCACTGTTGGCTGTCTCACACTCCCTCCTGACTGCTCAGTTGCAAACTCCCAGCAACCTCCCACTGTCCACGCGGCAAAAACAACCCCCCTCTTATTCGGACAAAGATTCTTGTTAGCGTCACACACCGGCCCCACTGTGGATGCTCAGACGGAAAATGCGAACAAGCATCCACGTCAGACGGCAGGTATTTTTCCTTGCCACGACAGCTTATCATCACCGCCATTTTCACCTGAGACTCAACTTTATTTCAGTACTTTTACATGACCTGCACTTGAACGGCACCTTTCTGATTCAGATTCACTACAGTGAATCTTTCACCAATTCACACCTTGAGGGTGATGAGCTTCAGTGTAGCCACAGCTGCCCCGGGACTCACCGACAGAGGCGAGGCTGACAAAAAAAAGGTGCCACCGGTTCTTCCGACCACCACCAGCAGGTGAGACTGGTGAATTGTCTTGCACAGGAACATATTATTGGATTGATATGGCATCCCTCTGATTACTGGAAAACCCAATTTACCTCCTGTGCTGCTGCTGCCTCAAAATATTTCCTGTTATTTGGGCCAAGTGGGACCTTATAAACATTACTTAGCATACTTTGTTTTTGGACAACAAAATCAAAAATAAATAAAACTACTAAAAGCAAAGCCTTGCAGTCAGACGAGAAACAGGTCCCGGGATCTAGCTGCTTACAGGCAATGCTTTAGGCCTGATAACAGATATAGGATTCAGATCAGCACATTTGGTTGTGTTTGATGTAATCAGCTGTGTTCAGCTCGTAGTGTATATGATGAGCTGCTCTTGATGTGAAAGATAACCCCAGTTTAGTGAAAAACGGGCCTTTGGAAGATATCAAAACAACATTCCTGCACCATCGTTGATGCATGAAGAATATCTTTCCATCTCAAACGACTGCTGCTTCTGTTCCAAACGGAGGCAAAAGCCTGCAGAACCAGTTATCTCAGCACCTGGCAAACAGATTGTTGAGTCACTTGTATCGATCAGCTTGGCTTTCAGCCTCCTCTGGATATATTAGGGCTATTTTCTGATACAGGACAATAAAAAAATCTCACATACTGGTCTTGAAATGCACCATAACTCCATATATTGTGTTGATTCTGCAGTCCTCCCCAGGCTACTCCATAGGCTCACATAAATGCAGGTGATATCCCGTGATTCTCTCTCTTTCTCACTCTCTTTGCCCAGTAGCAGGTTTTTACGGCGTAGCCAATTAAATTGTGGCGTGCACCCGAGTTCAATGATTAAGCATAATGTAGAACACTCTGTGAATTTCAAAAGCTGCCTAGATGAACTGCTTCTTTACAAAGAAGTGTATGATCTCGAAATGTGTGGGTAACTGTTTCACAAATGTTTATGTTTATGTATTTAGCAGATGCTTTTGTCCAAAGCGACTTACAAGTGATAATCAGCATGTTGTCCTTGAGGCTAACAACAACAACAACAGCTTGACATCAGTCATGGAGAGGAGGGAACAAGGAGTGGACAGTAGAGAGGGGAGCGGGTGCAGGGAGGGTGCTAGTTTAGAAGATGCTCTCTGAAGAGCAGGGTCTTCAGGAGTTTCTTGAAAATTGATAAGGAAGCCGCTGTTCTGGTAGTGCTTGGAAGGTCATTCCACATTTGTGGAACGATGCATGAGAAGAGTCTGGGTTGTCCTGAGCGTGGTGTAGGCACTGCTAGCCGACGATCCTGTGATGACCGGAGCGGCCGGGCCGAGACGTAAGCCTTTGCAAGAGGATTCAGGTAGATGGGAGCCGTACCATCTCAGACTTTGTATGCTAGTGTTAGCAATTTGAATTTGATGCGTGCTGCTAGCGGTAGCCAGTGGAGCAGAGGGGTGACGTGTGCTCTTTTTGGCTGATTGAAGACCAGACACGCCGCTGCGTTCTGGACCATTTGAAGAGGTCTCACAGTACAGGCTGGAAGACCAGTTAGAAGGGCTTTGCAGTAATCGAGGCGGGAGATGACAGTAGATTGCAACAGGAGCTGGGTGGCATGTTGTGTTAGGTATGGTCTGATCTTTCGTATGTTATACAGCGCAAAGCGGCATGAACGAGCAACAGAGGCAACATGATCTTTAAAGGTCAGGTGTTCATCAATCACAACACCCAGATTTCGAACTGCCTTTGAAGGAGCCAGAGACAGGAAGTCATTTTGGATTGAGATATTGTGCCGTATGGATGGTTTTGCTGGGATGACAAATAATCCCTTCCTGACAGATTGCCAGCAAACACACATTTAAAACAAGCTGTGAGAAGTAAATTGTGTTGAGGTGAGAGGTGGAAACAACACGAAGGCAGAGGTTTATATATATATATATATATATATATATATATATATATATATATATATATGAACATTAGAATACAAGTGAGGGTGGAACATCCTTGCTGTTTATTAAGGATCCATGGATGGCTGACAGCAGATGTGCGGTGGAGGAAAGACAGATAAGATGGAGGTGAGGCGAGAATAAGGAGGAGAGAGACAATGGATGACTTGAGTGACCAGAAGAGGAATGTCAAATAAAATGAACAGAGGGAGGTAAAGAAGAGGGGGGTGAGAGACAGAGGTGTTACGCTAAAATGGGTTTGTTACGCTGAGACGACCGCTGACTGTCAGCTCCTTAAATGAGAACAACAGCAGGCTGACAGCTCACTTACTTGCCTAACACAAAGCCGGCAGCACTGAGGGTCTGGAGATGCTTGGATTGAAGTTAGCCCCTCAGGAAAACATGATGGGAATATGACGCTCTTATATTGAAGTATAAAAAGTAGTTTCAGTGTAGTTCTGATGAGAACAGGGTCAGACACACAGCTTTCAAGCGTGCAAGTGCGCCACTTGTCTGCAGAAATCTGCACACGAAGACACTATGAAAAACATGCATGTGTTTCAAGGTGAAAACAGTGTTTCAATTACTCAGGATGGGTGAGAGTGACACGCCGATTAGGGAGGTCAGTCTTTACCTTGACAGCGTAGCACAAGACTCATATCAAGAGTTAACTCTAAAGTATTCCTAAATGTTAGAATCTCCACAGGACAAAGGTCATCTGATTCTGCCTGTTGACTTGTTGAGGCTGGAAGTCGGTAAAGCAGCAGTTAAAAAGTTAAAGTTAAAGTTAAGTTAGAGTCCCATTAGTTGTCACACACACTGATGTGTGTGCGAAATTTGTTCTCCGCATTTGACCCATCCCCTGGGGGAGCGGTGAGCTGCAGACACAGCATCGCTCGGGAACCATTTGGTGGTTTAACCCCCCAATCCAACCCCTCAATGCTGAGTGTCAAGCAGGGAGGCACTGGGTCCCATTTTTTCAAAGTCTTTGGTATGACCCGACCAGGAATCGAAGCCTGATCTCCCAGTCTCAGGGTGGACACTCTACCACTAGGCCACTGAGCTGGTTTACTATCATTACACAATATAATGCTTTTAAGGAAAAGAAAACCTGACACAATTACTTCAGGGGAAGAACAAAATTGTTCGTGATCTTCTTTTTTCTTCTCCAGATCAGTTCTACGCTTTGCAGGGCATAGGTTGGAAATAACACTCAGCCACATCGGTAGAGTCTGTAAAGTGAACCTGCATAAAATTATTATTTGCTTGTGTTTTCATAAAAGGAGTTGTGAAATTGTAACTAAAGCACACGTCTACACCATAAACTATGAAAAATCGATTTGTTTTAATGGCCTCATAACATTTTTCAATAAATCCGCTGTGGTCTCAAGTATGAAAAAATGCCTTGTCTGTTGTTTTCTGTGCAAAAAAAAAAAAAAGCTCCAGCGCTCCTGTTCCAGCAAGTGAAGGTTTGTTGCAGGAGTGGGGGTGGAAACGGATAAGATTACAAGCCATAACCATTAATATTCATGATATGCAAACATCTCTCCTCTGATTGGCTAACAACGCAACTCTTCCGCTGGCTGAGTTTGCTCTTCTTTCCAGGGTCAAAAAAAGGAAAATTTTGTGTTTTATCTCATCAAATAGCACAAACATATTCATGTTTCACCATGTTGCTAATTGCTGCTAATGCTAATGGTTAGCCTCTAATTGCAGAGATGTGCTCTGCTCTCTCCTGGATGCAAAATCAACACAGCCTTCTGTGGTCACAAGCCAAGGTGGGTGAGGCCATGAACGCAAATTGTCTGTGACATCGAAGAGACCAGCTTATTCTGACCCATTCATTTACTTTCTGTGCCTAATGCAAGAGATGGGGGTTGGAGAACATTTCCTGTTCAGCATGCATGTGGAGCTCAGAGTGACCGATTGAATGTCAATACGAACAAATATTTCAGGATGTCTCAGTGAATGAGACCTTTAAACTCAGACGACAGGAGTCAGTCGTTTCATTGAATGGAAATTAAAATCACTATTGGTGACATTAAGAGTTTGACTTTGTTCTAAATGCAACCTATCAAAATAATAATACATTAGGTCTCATCTGTGAAAACTCCCGTCGTCAACTAGAATATTTTAATTAGAAAGATGTGTTGCTGTTTTTACTAAGTGTGCACTCATGTTAATAAAGAACTGTGCTGAATTCTTAAAACGGATGAAGACTTGTTGAACAGTGATGTGAAATTTTCATCTGTTCCTGACAAACTTCAAATATCAGAGAAAATACAGACAAACCAACTTGATTTTCGATATTTTCAATTGACAACAATCTGACATAATCATAGGTTCGGAGTCATGCGATGCTTAATATAGCACTTCATCATTCATTCATCATGATGGGATATTTAAGAATAGTCACTTTAACTATGAAGTGTGATGAAAAACGTTGGTAAGCAAGAAGAATATGACCTGATTTGTGCAGGGCCATTCAAATTCCTTAACTTTTACTATTTAAACATCTAAAATAAGTGGGGGTGGGGGTGGGGGGGGGGGGAGTGGGGGAGCATCTGGGTATCCTTTATAATGATTACTTTGGTGACTATTTAAGTGTCTAAATTAATTTTGTTCCCAGCAACGAATTTCAGTTCCCACAACAAAGCTTGTGGTTTTGTGAACGTGATACCTGTTTATAAATTCTTACGGTTAAGTTCAGGGGTTTTCATTTAAAGAGTTATGACAAAGCCATCGGCTTACGCCAATCCTGGTCTTGTAGGGCCGGTATCCAGCATGTTTTAGTTGTTTCTCTGCTCTACTCAGTGGTTGAATCACCTGTGCAGCAGCTCAACAGGCTCTGCAGAAAAGTATTAATCACCTGCTGACTGAAATCAGGTGTGTTGAAACTAGGGTTATAGGGTTTTAGGGTTAAAAACTAAAACATGCTGGATACCGGCCCTCTAGGACCGGAACTAAGAACCACTGGTTTACACCTTTAAAGGTAGCCCACAGCGGAGTTTAATTTGAGTTTGGGATCAATATTCTGTAGCACAGCTCCTCCTCTGTTTATCTTCTGTGTCTTTTCAGATGTGACAGTCGCTCTAAAAAGTTCCAAACTGACTTTTATTCACTCCTCGCCGAGTTTGAGCAGTACTTGACCACTTCTGTACATGAGGCCGAAACACAAGCTTTAACCAAAATAGTCAC